>NW_010562722.1:0-18660 GCF_000687285.1 Phaethon lepturus
ATTGATACTAGTTTTATTGTTTTGTTAAACCGGTTTCTGTATCAACCCATTTGAACCCATGAGTTTCCTTTTTTTCCCCCAATTTCCCTTTCTTGTCTGAGAGGGGGTTTTTGGGGGATAGAACAAGTGCTAGCATTTAGTCCAGAGGCGGGCTAAACCAAGACAAACATATTAGCGTGCTTACATAATGGATCTAACAGTTTTTCATAAATATCAATGAGATATTTTGTTATTTAATCTACTTCTATTTCTCCTCAAGCAATATCACCTTTTTAGAAGCAAGTTGGTTCACCTTCTATTGTTGGCCAACAGATAACATGAAATGATCACATTCCCAATTGCTTACAAATTTACATCACTGTTTTTTTCAGTGTAAGCAAAAGATTTGAATACACACATGATGGAAATCAGATCACAGGCCAGTGGACAAGTCTTCAAATAAAATTTGGTGGGATTAAACTACAACCAAGAGGTATAGTAAGGCGTCTGAACCTTTCTGGAGTAGACTAGGTGCCTAGAAGCAGGCTAGACCTAGGAGTCCGAGCAGGGTTGTGAGAAATGGTGAGGGTAAGGGAAGCCTGGCTACAGATTTTGGCATGATAGGAAAGGGAAACTGAGACAAATACTACTTTAATGTTTCTATTCTACTTTAAACACTCGTCCTAAAGATTAAGTTGCGTACATATAAAGAATATAGAAAAGATAAACATGAACAAAAAAATGGAACACCAACTTCCAGAAGTCTGAAAAATAGTAAGAAATCCTTTTACAGTACAAGAGGCACAGAAAGGGAAGTACTCATGTCAGAACACAGGTGGCCCATGGGAAGCTCTGTCTTAATTTAAAAATTGCTGATAAAGGATATTCAGTGGAAGCTAGTGAGAACTGTAATAAATCATAAGGATCAGAAGATAATCAGCAAAAACTCCCAAAGGACAAAATAACTGAAACAACAGCTTCATATGAAATTTCTCTCAAAACTGCCCAGTGCTGTTCTGCTGGAAGGCAGCTGATGGGTTGTCAATTATCAGCAAAGATTCTAGGCAGCTTTATGAGACTCCAAGCCATTAAGTCAAATGTCTGTACTAAGCACATCAGTAGGAATAGTCTGGAACTATTAGAATTACTGAGATAATAATGTTTGCTGTGATATGAAATGCCATACCTCCAAAATAAGAACCCTAATTTTACGTAACAGAAGATTGTCTCTAAGCTGGTGAATCCCAGTCAGAAAGGAAACCTTGAGCAGGTGAAAGAGTATTAGACATCATCCAGGAACGAACAGAGGGCAAAAAACAATGCCATCCTACAGTTGTGCATCAACTTTTGTCCTGAACACTTCTTGCAGTTTTGGTGCTTCCATCTCAAAAAGAGTATACTAGAACTGGGATGTGCTCAAAGAAAGTAACAATGATGATCACGGGTATGAAAGAGCTGCTGTTTGTGGATGGGCTAGAGTGCTGCCATTTACAAAAACAAAGAATGATTAAGGCAGGAAGAGACAGCAGCCTAGAAAATTGTGAGAACTGCAGGTGACTTATTCTCCTCCTCTAATAAAAACACCAGAAGATATTATGTGAATCCAAGAACTGATATTCAAAACACACTGAAAGATGTGATTCTTCACACAGGATCTAATTAAGCCATGAAACTCCCTACCATGAGTTATTATGAATACTCAAGAACTGCAAAAGCAATTAGATTATTATTATTAATAATAATAAAATACGACAAATACAAATAAAAAATTAACAACAACAACAACAATAATAATCATGATGATAATGGATTATTTATAGATTGCAGCTCTGGCTGAAGAAGTTCGTAAGCTGAAAATCACCGGTGGCTGGAAAAGTGTCACTATATAATTCTTTGTCCTAGTGCTCTTTCCTAAGTATCTATTTATTGTCCACTCTTGAAAGTAAGATTCAGGGCTTGTTGGACATGTGGTCTGAATGGATGTGATTACTCTTATCTGCTTATGTCCCAGTAAAGGCAGAAAGTGCAACCTCCCTTTAATTCTTTTGCGCTTATTTATTACAAAAAGTATTACATACAATATTACAGTCTGTAATGAATCCTATTCTTTCTATTTAACCTCTGTTTCATTCAGTAAGCTGGATGGATGTCCACAATCAAAGAAAAAATAGTATATGATCATGTAGTTTATCCCATAATTTGCCTTATTTCTGCACCTATCATGGGTGTAGATGGATAGCAAGATATTAGCTTTTGGGTTATTTTGATTATTAGCAAGAATTAACTTTTGAATGTTTAATACTCTTTAAAAATATTTTTCACGTGTAATTACAGAATACATAAATATGTCTATGAAGGAAATTAAAAAATGAAGTAAAAAACAATAGTGAGAGGAAAGTGTTCCTTCTTACTCGGTATTATTCACTTCATACTGAAACATTAACTTGTAGCAAAAAATCCTTGTTATTTGGAAAGGGACTTTCTGTCAACCAGCTATGGTCTGGTAGATGTCAAACTACATTGCCGTGGTGTCAAACCTGAGACCATAAACACCCCTCTTCAGCTTCATTACTTTGCTAATCAGGCTAGATAGCTGTAAGAAGTGATAGGGCTCACAGACAGTTGGTTCATGGCATAGGAGCAAGTGTAGGACTACTTGCACGGATTGGTTTAGGTACCTTTGTATGTTAAAGTGCTGTAAGGTAACGTGGTTTAACCCCAGTCAGTAACTAAGCACCACGCAGCTGCTTACTCAGTTCCCTCAGATGGGACGGGGGAGAGAATCGGAAGGGTAAAAGTGAGAAAAATTGTGGGTTGAGGTAAAGACAGTTTAATAGGTAAAGAAAAAGCCACATGCCCAAGCAAAGCAAAACAGGGAATCCATTCACCACTCCCCACGGGCAGGCAGGGGTTCAGCCATCTCCGGGAAAGCAGTGCTCCATCACACATAATGGTTACTTGGGAAGACAGACGCCGTAACTCTGAATGTCCCTCCCTTCCTTCTTCTTCCCCCAGTTTTATATGCTGAGCATGATGTCATATGGTATGGAATATCCCTTTGGTCAGTTGGGGTCAGCTGTCCCAGCTGTGTCCCCTCCCAGCTCCCCGGGCACCCCCAGCCTGCTCGCTGGTGGGGTGGGGTGAGGAGTAGAAAAGGCCTTGATGTGTAAGTGCAAGCACCGCTCAGCAATCACAGAAACATCTATTATCAACACTGTTTTCAGCACAAATCCAAAACACAGCCCCATACTAGCTACTATGAAGAAAATCAAGCTATCATCCCAGCCAAAACCAGCACAGGTAAAAACTGTTGTAGTCAGAAAATGTTCAAGGATTTCTTCATTTTAAACACTGGATTAAAACTTGCAACCTGTTAAGTTTTTGGGAATATTATAATGGGCTATTATAAGGCTGGTAGAAATAAAAGAAATAACTGTATTTTCTCTGCACTGGAAAAAAGGAATTAACAATTTAATAAATGTTTCTAAAGTAATGGAGATATATATATCAACTTTAGTCAATTGATTTCACTGGGATACACTGATGAAAAACGGGAGTAATATTAGTGGTGAATCAAGCTTTTAATTTTTATTTCAATAGCATTACCTTAATCAGAGATGTTTTATGTGGTAATTTCTTCCCATTAAGCCTCTCAAAGATACAGAGAGGCTTACTCTGTCCCCCAGTAGCCCATATATGACCTTGCTTTAGAGACATTATCGCCATGAGTCTTTGTAGCATCTTTTTGGTCCATTTAAAAAATCAAATAAAAGTCGGTATTTATTGAAATTAGGTAGTTCATTTGGGGCATATTTATAGCACCATCAGTTAGAGGATGTGGTTTCAAAGATTTTCAAAAGCTGGAAATTTTTTTTTTTTAACTAAAAAAAAAAAAGATCCTATAAACTCTGAGAATAATAAAGGATGTTCTGTCTATAGGCAGGATTCTTATTACAGAGAACATCACATGCTGGAACCCGAGACAATCAAAAAGGTAATAAAATAGCTCCACAGCAGCCTAGACTTCTTACTTCACCTACAGCATGTTGAACTCGTATGCAATGAAATGCTCAGTGAAATCATTTTTCTCAGAATAAATTGCTAGTAAAATACAAGTACTTGGACAGACTGGCAGAGGTAAATACATTACATTTGATTAAAAATTCCACAATGACCTATTTTTTCAATTACCTCCCTTACTTTTGAGAGATTAAAGAAGGTCTGTACCTTATTAACAGTTCTCATGCTGATCTTTCTGTAGCACTTTTAGAAGCAAGTTACTCTGCATGATACTCCAAAGTGCTATCTATTCCATTTGGAAAAAGAAGTGACATGCATGTCATGGGTTCTAACACTTGTCTATCAAAATAAGAGTTCCAGGTAAAAAGAGGAGTTTTTTTCCCATTAAATATTCTAACATTACTGAATTAATTTGAACATTGAAAAGATGTGAGAGAAATAGGTATGAATCCACAGTACAATTGGCAACTGAGGTTAAGAAAAATATTTGAGGGTAAGTAAATCACAATGATATATCCAAAATCGTATGTTATGAGTCAATATAGGACTTATGCTTATTTTAATAATCTTTGTGGAGTTCTGTAGTTTTCACCAATTAAAAAAAAAGGAGGGTTTAAAAACCTCAATCAGGTTTTGTAATTTAATTACTTCAAAGAAAAAAGAACATTGTTTTCACTTCCTCTTTTATTCTATGTTTTAAGGAAGGAGTTGTATTACTGTAGAGATGAATGGGTTAGTTTAGATATAGAGTGCAGGTACCTTTTTAAAGACAATTCTGTCAGAAATAGGCCAATACTCAGGTTTGAAAATAAATAGCATTAATTTTATCATTTTTTTCTTTAAAATGTAAATGAAATTGCTCTCATTTTTATAAGTGATACAAATTGCCCTAAGAAATCCGGTTCAGCAAACTGCATTCCTCCCAACTGGCTGCTCCCAACCAGTAATTTTTAGCACATATCAGAAACAGAGAAGGTATACTTTAAGAAAAATGCATTTTTTCATCAAATAGAAGTTTTGAAAGAAAATTCTGGTCAGCTTTCTGGCTAGCACCCTTTAAAATATATCTGAGTGGACTGTCTGGTAGACTACCCAATGCTGGCTTTTGAATAGAGACTGTTTCAGGCAATATTTTATGGGCAAAGATCACACATATATAGTGTAATTGCTTTTTAAAATTGCTGTATTCATTACTTTAAAAACCAAACAAACAGAACACAGATGTTTAACTGCAACTTGAATGTGCCACAGGGTTAACCTCCTTATTAGAGTACCAAAGTAATTAATATTTTTAGAATATTAGTTACCATTACCACAGCTGTATGTGAAACAAAGTAACAAATGGAATCCTCTTACTTAGAAATCTCTACTCATAATGATCAGCTGTTCAAAATGACAGAAAGTAAAGTTTTACTTTGATTTTAATAGCAGTACTTTTGGAGAGCACTACCCTCTATAAAGTTTTAGTATGATGAGCAAAGATCAATTTTCCAAATAATTGTAATTTCCTCTTGGCATTTTTAACTACATGAATTTAAACGTAAATTTTACTCAGTAATATTAACTGTTACTCTGTTACAGTTGCCTACCGACAGCTCTGATTTATTCACCCCATTTGCCTCATAGAATGGTTATGCTGTAGCCCAGTCCCTCCTGCATTGCTTCTATAATGAGCTATTAACTTCCCGCTCATTAAAAGTCAGTTTTAGTCCTTTCTCTTACATGTCACCCTTTTGCTCCCACTTATTCTCAATCCTTATTTTCAGCAACACGATCACTTTCATCTGAGTAGCAATCTCAAAGGGCATTTGGTTTTTAATCTCATTAATTATGAGATGTGATATTTTTTCTTGGAAGTTAGAATACATGAATGTTAATGTTTTCTTGATTTAGTAACCCAATTCATATTTTGTAAGTCTGAAGTATGAAGAAGTTAGTCACTCAAGGAAGAAACGCTTATAAAATTGTTTTAGCCTTCTTTTATTGCTATTTTGCCAATGAGTAAGAGATCAGTCTTAATACACTTTTGTAATACTGAATATCTATATTCATGTTGTAAGGAACTAGCAAAGATCAGAAGAAAATGCATCCCATACATAGTTCCTTTTTGTCATTTGAGTTATATCAGGGCTTAATATTGTCATGACATGTCTGAGTGACATAGTATAAAGAATGCAAGCTTAAGGGGTAGAAATTTGATTCTGTTAGAGAGAGGGAGCTTTGCCTTAATTCTAGTCAAGATAGGATTTTACCTTACAAGCTTATCAAATTCTATGAACTACAGCAAATGCCAAATTTAATTTCTTCCTTCATTGCCTCATTTTTACTTCTCTGTCTAATTCTCCTATGTAATCCTTTCCTTTCAATCATTTCTGGCATTTACATTTTGATTGTCATGATTTCCATCTATAGTATACTTACTTGTGGTTTTACTTTCTTAATGCTCATTTGATTTACAGATACACATTTTCTTGCATATAAATTTCTTATAAATGTAAGTGCATGTGTATAGACTAATGAGCATAAAAATTACCCATACCACTACACGTAATTATGTTGGAATTGAACTAAATTGTCTAATGGAATTAATTTATTATTTTAATAATAGTGTTCATTTTTCTTCACACAGTCATTTGAATTTTGACTTTTTACTACACCATGAATGTGCATTTGGTTAAACGTAGGATATTACTATGTTAGATGGAGGCTATTATTGATTGCCACATCCCTAAATGAGCCTAGGTATTTCTCTGAAAAACATTAAATTCATATGCACTCAACTTAATATAACTGCAGTTTTGAGAGGAATAAACAGCTGTGCCAGTAGTAATGGAGGATCAAAAATATTTAAGGAATCAGAGATTAAACAAGCAGGAAAAAATCCCCATATATTATTAAAATAAAGGGCTTTTGAAGTGATGCCGTACAAAAGACTTGCTTCTCAAGGAATTGCTAGTGAGAAATATAAGTACAAACAATAACTTCTCAAGGTATCAAATATGCACTTTGTATAATTAAATTATTTTTAATTATTTAATTGTATCATATTTTAATTTGACCAGAGACAGCAATTAATAATATGTATGTCCTTTATGGTTTGGTTTTTTTAATATGCCTGATGGAACCTGATATCTGCTAATTTAGAATTTTACTTAGTTTTAAACAATTGACATATTCTTAGAAGGAAATGTGATTACTGAATGATTCTGGCACGCATCAATTACCAGGAAGAATATGTAAATATCTGTCCATTTTTTTGTTATGAAAAAGACAGGAAATATATCAGCTTCATTTCTTCAGGATGACCTTGACATTTATGATCAGATGGCTGGAGCACAAAAATGCCTTCTCTGAAACTGATGTAAAGAGTATCACCGAAGAGGATGAATATTTAAGAGAAAAAAAAATTCCTATAATGATTCCTTGGAATATATATTTATTAGTTATCAGTGCTCATGTCATGTTTTACAGATAAATGAAAACAATGGATTAGATTTTTATTCTCTTTACATTATCATTACAGATATTAAAGACATAAGTGTGTTTACATATGAATGATATTCTTCTTGCTAATTCATGCCTAGATTCATGACAAAAATCACAGACCTAGACTTATAAACTGTAGCTAGCTCACTGAGGCCACGTCTACAACAGGACACAGTCATGTTAGATCATGTGAACTGAGATCAGTGTAGTTAGTTTAAAGAATTATATATGTTTAAAATTTTTAAATCAATATTTTTAAAATTACAATCTGTTCAAACAGTACTGAAAATAAAGTTAATAAAAATACTTGAAATCTTAGTACTTAGCATCCTATTAACTAGAACATTGAAGAGAATGTGGCTTATATGTATATATAGCTATTTACATATATACTTACATGCATATATATACACATAGAAGTGTATATATACTTATATATATATGTATCTGTACTTAAACTGTGTGCAAAAGACGCATCCATTCTGTTGCCAGAATTTTTCATTGGTTCAATATTCAATGCGGGTGGGCTTTTTTCCTAATATAAACATACATATAAATTCATGAAGGCAAACTTAGTTTCTATACTTAGTGTCTGTTCTTGTGAAAGAGAGCATATTATGTAACACTGCACAAACAATTCAGTTTTACTCCTCTAATCTAGTGCAAAGGGTTTTGACCGGATGCTTGGCTGTAAAGAGTGCCTCACTCCTTGGATGTGAGTACCCAAACATGAGAGAATTTATACAGTAATAACTTTTCCTGTATTTGTTTTGGCATTTGGCTTCTGAGCTCAATACAGAATGCAATGCTATATTTGATCTTACCAAATATGATAGGTTATTTAATGAAAGAAACATTTCAGCTAGATCCTTTGATCCAAAACTGTGATGAATTATTGCTTTGTAATCCATAGACATCACTGGAGTTTAAATACCAGACAGATACACAGAACAATTTAGAGAAGACAGCAAAGTGAAAATGTGTAGCAGTCTCTGGTTTTAAAAATACGGATAGGCCACATTCTTTAAATACTGCATAAATCATGTTGGTGTGTAGTTTTTTAAAAATTTTATGAAAATTATTTCTGTGTAACATCATATTTTAGAATTAAACGTGGAAACCAAGTAACATGAAAATACTGAGAAAGCAAGATCCTGAGCTACTCTTACAACAAGCTTTACAGGAAAGATTATTCAATAGCAGTTATAAAACTAGGTTCACAGGTCCCACTGTTACGTGCCTAGTTCCATTTCCACTAAAATGCAAATTTACTCAAGTACAGGTGGTTCCCATATGTGATGAGCTAATCTTTCAGATGAAGGACTGGTCATCTCTCAGACATTGTTCTTGAAAGATATATGACTGCAGAGACTGCATAGATGTTGCAAAACCAGCCATCCGAAGGACGGAGATAGCACAAGTCCTGCGCAGGCAGGTTGGTGTGCTTTTCCCAACCCCCTCAAAAGCAACCGGTGCGTCAAAAGGTCCATCGTCGGTTAACTCCAGAATGGGAGGGGCTTGACCACTAGAGACCCTCTACGTACCCAGTAAACGAAGGTTCTAGAAGGTTAGACTGCATGAACTAAGGGGTGTTACCTGACAGAAACAGACTATATAAAATCACAGGTTTGTATCAGTCACTAGCGTACTCCACCACTCCGGCACTAAGACAACTATGACTACGCTGGATCCCGGGGTGGTGATCTCTCTCTCTCCCCCTTCTCTCTTTCTCTCTCTCTCTTTCCTTCCTCCCCTTTACCTTGTTAAGTTTAGGACCCTTGGCCAGTTGCCACACTCTCTGTTACCTACCGGTTAATAAAGCACAAATAATTTCCTCAAAGAGTACTCGTCACTGGTCTTACTTACCACGCAGAGGTTCACCAAAATTACCTACCCCAGACCCCACCGAGAGGGACGGGACACCATACCACCACTCCACCTGGAAAAAACACAAAACAAAACAGGAATGCTGTTTAACTGACTGAAATGATGAATAGGTTAACGCAAGTGCAAGTTAACAATATAAGCTTATCACCAAGAGCTTTATGCAAAGGGCTACAAAAATAAGCCAGTGTAGAAGAACAAACCTGCTAACATAGCTTGCACATAGGACAGATCCTTCCTGTTATAATTTTTTTTTTTATTTGGGTGTTTTTCTTCCTCAAAATTCTAAAGTTGTCAAGGTGACTGAAGTTTTATATTGTTTATGACATCTTTCCCTCACTAGTCTGACTGACCCCATTTCAGGATCAAAAGAAACTCTTCCCTAACAAATTGTCAACATACATGCATATACATGCATATGTACATATATTTGTATATACACGTGCACACAAATCCAGTATTGTCTTTTTTTCCCACTTTTATTACAGATGACAGAGCTGTGGTTAGTTGGTTACAATCAAATTTTAGATCATTAGGATATAAGTCACCAAGCTTATCAGAATTCTCAATTTTGTCAGAGTTCTTGTCCACTTTCAGCACAAATGTGAGGTCAAAGTCAGCTTTCAGAATCAGAGGCCTCAAAATTTCCTGGTGGACCTTTCTTCATGACAGAAGGGCTGGTTTGGAAGTCTTCAAAGACTAAATTATTCCATCTCAATCATTCTGCATCCTTTGCAGGAAGAAGGGAAATAAAGATTCAGAGCCTGAACTAAACCCTTTGAGTAAACAAAGAATCTATTCGTGCTAAAGGTGTTGTGTTGGTAGTTTTCTAACTTTTGAACAAGATTCAGTCCTTGTATTGCTGTAGGCTGAGATAACAAGTTGCAGCCTACTACCTTCATGTATTCATCAGTCTGTTTTCAGCTACTTTTATATACAAGTCAAAGAAAGTGTACAAAAAGCAGATATGTTCTACATATATGTTTCTAAAGGTTTTTTTAAAAATAAACCATGACATGTTTAAATGAACAAGTGAATGATTGAGCTACAGTAGATCTAAGTGTTCTAGCATCAATTTAACATGGTGTCAGCTAAAGCTGAGCTAAAAGAATGATTTAAAAAAATTCCTTCATTGAACTTTATATTAGAAGTTCTACCAAGAAACTGCTGGAGGGAATCCCGTTGTATTGCTTTTCTTTTTGATAAAATTTGATAAGGTCATTTGGTGCCAAATTACATATTACCTCTAAGCAAAATTAAAGTTTTTGACGCAGGGTGGCAGCTAAGAAATTAAAAGCTCTTTGAAAGGGTTTCCAAACCTCTGTTCAGGAATATTTGGAAATTATTTTATAACTCAGATTTCCTTTGCTGCCCTATGGAGGTTATTTGCTCTACCTAAAGTAGCCTTCACTGCAATACTGCTAACACAGCAGTGTGTACTTGTGCTGAAATAAGCCTTGTCTATATTAAGTATTTACAGGATTAAACTGATTCAATGGAAAACTCTGTTCTAACAAAATATAACTCCATTAAGATCAGAGTTCGGCACTTCTTTCAGTAAAAAAAATATTTAAAGATAAATGTCTGTCTTGGCATTGCTGATTTTGAAAACAGATGTACGGTTTGTTTAAAAAGTTCTGTGTGGGCCAACACAGGCAGGTATTACTAAAACATTATTTCCTTTTTGTTCAAAAGCCAAAAGATTAGGTCTCTCTTGCAGGACAACAAAATTTCCTTTCCTCATCCACCTGGTGATATTTGAAGACATAGTCGAGAACTACCAGGCCTTTTGGCTAAAGGAAAGATTTTTTTAAAAATCTCTTTACATGTGAAGCTCCATATTCCATGAATGAACAAACATTAACCGTAGCAGAGTCTGAAGTCCAGGGGAGTGTCTTAGGATGAAGGTAGGAGGTTTGCTCATTTTTGCTATGGGACTGTTCTAACTATTTTACATAAATTGAGGGAGCAACCCTGGAAGAGGCAGTGAACTCTCCTACTGAAAAAGAATATACAGGCATGAAGACATTAGATCCTGGATCTGTAAGATTCTAGCACAAGAAGAAATTGAATGTATCCATGATAATGAGTGCCCTAACCATTAAGTTACCAGAAAAAAAAAAGGAACATCACAAACATCTCCTTGTATCATTTATGAAATTAAAATTTTTTGAAATTTACTCCTTTCTTCTCTTCAATATTCTTTCAAATGTCCATCCTATCAAAAGACACATTTACATTTTTGAGTGAAATGGAAGTTATTACTTAATAGGAGTCACAAATTTCAGCATTATATTTTCACAAGAAAGAAGTTTATATAGTTTTCTACTGGTCCTGTAACCACAATAAATAAATAAAGTTATTTGACTTAGCAGGATGAGATTTTCAACAAGTATCAGTGCATGCAGTGCTGTTACTGTTGTAAAACTGGTAAGTGTGCTGTCACAGACTTCACAAAAATAGTGTGTGTAGTTTCCTCTTTCTCCCCTTCCTACTTCTAGCTGTCATAGATGAAATATTTGATTAGTACTTTAAAAAAAAAAGTAAAATTATTAGAAAGACTATGACTTTGTCACCCAAGTTGCTGTAGTTCATTTAACATAATATACTGGAGTATCACACAGAGCAAGGCACGAGAATATTTAAGTGGTTTCAGCACTCACAAAGCAGGAATTGCAGCAGGATCAGAATCCCACTGCTTCTGCCCTGCCTGTGCTGAAAAATCTTCACAGGGACATTTCATAGGTCATTTGTATTGCAATTTAACTCACAAAAGTGAGCCAGACTCCTCTTACATCTGATTGACTCATACTATCTACCCCAGAAAAGAACATGTTGTTGTATCTCTCGTGGGATTGTACATCTAATGACCAATCTCAATTATCCAGTACTATTTTTCTCCTCTGCAAACCACAGCCTACCTGTAAGGCTCTTTGCCTGATGTATGGGGGAAAAAAAATCTCTCAAAAAACTTGTGTGTGGAAGACTGCATTTCACTTATTCAACAAAAATAACCAGTCCAAATGCAGATTGAGATGCTCTGGAGAGATAGAAAAATATGCATGAAATAATGTTTCATGTGCTGAAAACAAAGGAAAAATCATTAGCCTAAGATGTATTAGCTTCTAACTGTCCTAATATCATCATTCCATATAAAAATGAATCATCTATACTGCCTGTCTGCTACACACTCATTTAGCAAGTGGTCTACAAAGTGTTTTCTATTAGTTATAAGATACTTCAACTTAAGAGAAGACATAAAGCATGGTTTAGCTGACTTTTATGGCAACCCTAATGAAACTTTCTGAACCTTTGTGGAAAATATTTTACAGAAAATGGGTAACAATGGCTGTACATACAAAAAGGTTGCTGGCTATACAGGACACACTAACAGTTTCAATTATGGATATACAATAGTGTGTTCCAACATCTGCAGATTGTAAATTTCAACATTATCCTGCCTGCCTTGTACCATCTGCAGGAGCTGAAGAGCTAACGTAGACATCCAGAATAAAGGATGTGGGCAGACACAGCCAGACCCAGTAAAAGTAACCAGTACCAAGTACTGGTAACAATGGACAAAGAGAGGTCTGAGGTAATCAACAACTCCTTTGCCTCAGTCTTCATCAGCAGTCTCTCTTCCCACAACTCTTGAGACGATGGACTGCCAGATGGGGAACGGAGAGGCAAAGTCCCTCCTACTGTAAGAGAAGATCAGGCTCAAGACCACCTGAGGAACCTGAACATGCACAAGTCTATGGGACCTGATGACATGCATCCCAGAGTGTGAGGCAATTGGTTGATGTAGTTGCCAAACCATTCTCCATGATACCTGAAAAGTCCTGGCAGTCAGGTGAAGTCCCTGGAGACTGGAAAAAGGGAAACAGTGCACCCATTTTTAAAAAGGGTAGCAAGGAGGACCCTGGGAACTACCAACCTGTCAGCCTCACCTCTGTGCCTGGGAAGATCATGGAACCTCCCAGAAGCTATGATAAGGCACATTGAGGACAGGGAGGTGATCTGAGGCAGCAGCATGGCTTCACGAAGGGCAAGTCCTGCCTGACCACGCTAGTGGCCTTCTATGATGGAGTGACCACATCAGTGGACAAGAGAAGAGCTACCGATGTCATCTGTCTGAACTTCTGTAAGGCCTTTGACCTGGTCCCCCACAACATCCTTCTCTCTAAATTGGAAGACATGGAGTTGATGGGTGGACTCTTGGGTAGATGAAGAATTGGTTGCATGGCTGCATCCAGAGGGTAGTGGTCAATGGCTCAATGTCCAGATGGAGATCGGTGATGAGCGGTGTGCCTCAGGGGTCTGTACTGGGACCAGGACTCTTTTCATATCTTAATCAATGACCTAGACACTGGGATCAAGTGCACCCTCAGCAAGTTTGCAGATGACACCGACCTGAGTGGTGTGGTTGACACAGCTGAGGGAAGGGATGCCATTCAGAGGGATCTGGACAAGCTCAAGGAATGGGCCTGTGCGAAACTCATGAGGTTCAACAAGGCCAAGTGCAGGTTCCTATGCATGGGTCAGGGCAACCCCTGGTACCAGTGCAGGCTGAGGGATGAAGAGATTGAGAGTAGCCCTGCCCAGAAAGACTTGAGGGTATTGGTGGATTAAAAACTGGACATGAGCTGGCAATGCGCGCTCACAGACCAGAAAGCCAACCGTACCCTGGGCTGCATCCAAAGAAGCGTGGCCAGCAGGTCGAAGGGGGTGATTCTGCCCCCCTACTCCACTCTGGTAAGACCCCACCTGGAGCCCTGCATCCAGCTCTGGAGAAGGACAAAGGGGTAAAGGTTTTAAACTAAAAGAAGGTAGATTTCGACTAGATATAAGGAAACAATTTTTCACAGTGAAGGTGGTGGACAGGCTGCAACTGTATGAGGTTTAACAAGGCCAAGTGCTGGGTCCTGCACTTGGGTCAAAACAACCCCATGCAACGCTGCATGCTTGGGGAGGAGTGGCTGGAGAGCTGCCTGTCGGAAAGGGACCTGGGGGTGCTGGTTGACAGCCGGCTGAATATGAGCCAGCAGTGTGCCCAGGTGGCCAAGAAGGCCAACAGCATCCTGGCCTGTATCAGAAATAGTGTGGCCAGCAGGAGTAGGGAAGTGATCGTGCCCCTGTACTTGGCACTGGTGAGGCCGCACCTCGAATCCTGTGTTCAGTTTTGGGCCCCTCAGTACAAGAAAGACATGGAGTTGCTGGAGCGTGTCCAAAGAAGGGCAACAAAGCTGGTGAGGGGTCTGGAGCACAAGTCTTATGAGGAGTGGCTGAAGAACTGGGGTTGTTCAGTCTGGAGAAGAGGAGGCTGAGGGGAGACCTTATCGCTCCCTACAACTACCTGAAAGCGGGTTGTTGTGAGGTGTGTGCTGGTCTCCCAAGTAACTAGTAACAGGACAAGAGGAAATGCCTTCAAGTTGCGCCAGGGGAGGTTTAGTTTGCATACTAGAAAAAATTTCTTTAGTGAGTGGTCAAACATTGAACAGGCTGCCCAGGGAAATGGTGGAGTCACCACCACTGGAGGTGCTAAAAATATGTAGACTTGGCACTTCGGGATATGGTTTAGTGGGAATGGTGGTGTTGGGTTGATGGCTGGACTTGATAATCTTAGCGGTCTTTTCCAACCTTAATGATTCTGTGATTCTATGATTCTATGGTGAAACACTGGAACAGGTTGTTTGGAGAGATGGTGTACACCCCATCCCTGGAAACATTCAAAGTCAGGTTGGATGGGGCTCTGAGCAACCTGACCTAGTTGAAGATGTCCCTGCTCATTGCAGGGGGGTTGGACTAGGTGACCTTAAAAGGTCCCTTCCAATCCAAAGATTCTACGGGACTTATATATAAGGGATTCATGACTTTTAAGGACAAAAATCAGAGTTGGGAATTAATGTAATTTGTGAGCCTATTTTGTTTGTGTCTTTGAAAGTGCTGCACTTAGACTTTGTTAATTTAAGGAAAGGAGGACAAAGGAGCACAGAAAAGGACTTCTGTTAGTCTAGCCTAGAGTATACTTTAGAGTAGCTGAGCGTCTCTTACAAAAATCCACTGTTATTATTGCCCACTTCTCTAAGAGGCTGGGAATCAGTTTCAGGTGGGAATTCTATGGTGAAAACCACACCCCATTTCATAATTGGGCTTGATGCCCAAGAGAATAACGAATATCAAGATTGAATTAGTTGTGGAGTATGTATGTGAAGCAAACATATGATGGTGCATATACAGGGGCTTTCATTTTTAAACTATTTCAATTGATTGTAACTTTTTGGAATACACTTCAGTTATGAGAATCTGCTCTTTGTGCCATCTCATTGCAACATTAAGCTCAAATTCCAGTATGAAGTTCAAAATTTTTCTGAAAGAAAATTCTTTAGATTGCCTGATGACATTGGCTGACGAAGGCATGGTTCAGGAGTGACTGTTGTTCGAACTTTTGTATGAACTGTCATAACATCTCCTTTTTTTAAGCTGAGTGCACATCCATTAGCTGGCAGGAGGGTAACAGTACACCTAGCAGGACCATGGGCTTGCTTCCTATGATCACAATAATAACTGGACTGACTCACTGTTAATTTCATGTTATATATAACTAAAAGCAGGGAGAATGAAGGACTCTACTGTGTTCTTGTTGCTGGATACTAGGTAAGATAAAACTATGAGGAGGTGGAAGGAGACTGCATCTTTCCTGGAGAGCAGTGAACGACACCAGACCCTAGACAGGCAAGGTTGCTCATGAGCAACAGGAATTCCCTAAGGTGGCAGTGCAGCAGCCATGAGCCAAACTCTGGTGTGACAAGAAAAAACCAAAAGAATTTCCTAAATACCAGCTGATGACTGTGTGAGGGCTTTACCAGCCCTTTTACATTGACACTTGATAAATGAGAACAAGTTTGGAGGTGATAACTGGCCCGATTACAGTGTGCAGAGCTGAGGCAGAAGAAGGAAATAACCTCCGGAACCTCTATCTACTAACAAAACTGAATTTTCTTTAATTCAAAATTAATTTCAATATGAAAAGCTTTCTGATGTCTCTTGGTGTCTTTACTTTAAGAAAAATACAGTTCTACCTCAACACTCTGGCTGGTGTGGGATCTCATCTTAGAGCATAATAAATGCTCACACAGCGAATTCCTATAAAACCAAGTGTGCTGAAGTGTATACAGACTTAAATTACTGGCAAATAAATTTATATTATGGGGTCTGTATCAGTTCTTCTCATTTCCACCATGTCAGCACACAGTACTGTCCTAAAATGCCAGGGTAGCTAGGGCTGCCTATGCAGTCTGTCAGCCTGCAGCTGCAGATAACTTTCTTCTTCTACAGTGCAGATCATTTGACAGAATAGTGTCTGTCAAATCTCAGCTTTGCCCACAAATGCTGTGCTCAGAGTGAAGCAGAGAAGTTCTTTTTAATGCGCTTGGATATTGCATTTTGAATAATTTCTTAAGTGAGCCTTTTTTAAACACTATTTTTACCAATATATTCCTAGTAAGCACACAGGGACATGGAAATGTGTTTACAAAATATTAGTAATTCTCGGTTCTCTGCCGTTCGATAGCAATCCAAAGAGGTGATCTGGCTAACTAAAACCACTTGGACATTTGCAAAGCCCTTCCGGAGATGTAGTTGATTGAAAGACTGTAGGAAGCACTAACCCTACTACTAATGACATGGTGCCAGGGAACAGGAGAGTAGAAACCTGTCTGGCAAAACGCTGAGCTGAAAATCATTATCTATTTCACCTGTTGATTAGCAGCACTGAAAAACTTGGGCATTTCAAAGAACAGAAACATAAGCAAGTCTTCTGACACCTTAGCATTATGCATCCTAGTAGATACTGAAAAGCTCTCCTGAACTGGCTCTCTTTCATAAATTACTGTTGAATTTAGGGGGAAAATAATACTCAGGTACAATGTGGGGAAGAGTTCTGAAAATAATCACCTCTTCCTTAATATGTTATTTCCTTAATGTGACACTTTCTCAGTTATACCTGGAAAATATATCTTCAGGTATTTGAGATGCATACATTTTTTGTAATAATGTCTACATAATTTGATCTGTAGTTCAACCTCTGAGTTAGAGATCAGAATCAGGAATAAGCTGTTCACCATACCATGAATGGAAAAGTAGGAGACTGGCAGAAATAGAAGTGTGAGCTTTTTAAAAATAGTTTTTCTAAACATTCCCAGAAGCACTGACTATAGGAATTCTAATAATTTGTACCAGAAAACCCCATCTTCCTTGCTAAATTCATATTTAATAGACTGAGCAATGACAACACAACATGCAAAATTAGTGGTTTGAGTATAGATAGTCTGCATGAATCACAGTACATGGAAAAAAAGGTTTAATTAGTATTTCTCTCTCTGACACAAAATATTAAAGCAAATAAACACATTTGTCAAATGTGGGAAACATTCCATACCTTCAAAAATTCTACCCACTTCTCATGTTCACTTCATGCAGCCATTCATACAGAGAAATAATTTCTGAAATTATGAAACTGATTTGGCATGACAGACATGTAGGGCTTAATTTAATATTGGACAAATAAAAACAAACAATATAGGAAGCATGTATAAAGGCCAACTGCAATGAGAACAACATGTATGGTTTGGATGATAGAGAATATGGTAGTAAGAAAGGTGACTGTTGACAGAAAAACTACACCAACAAGAACTCCTTGGAATCATAAAGGAAGAAGAATGCATCATGTAGAATCCTAGTGCTGTCAGTCTATATGACTCATGATGGTATTTATACTCATTTCACCTGAATGTCATGTACAAAGACATTGACCTGTTTTTTTTTCTCTGTGAACTAAAAAAAAGAGTTTGCCTGTGTTTCTTTCAGTGGGTATCAGAAGAAGACCTGTTTGTTAGAATAAATTATACTGTCAACTTGAATAATCTGCTTCATCTAAAACAAGGGCTTGTCTTCCCTCCTTAAGTGTCCAGAACAGGAAATGGAATTAGGAAAATGCATTCCTCCACAGGGGCTGTCAGACAACTCACGTGTAATCCACTGGAGAATTATTTCCTCCTTCATCATACAAGGGAGGCATGTCTAGAAACGCCATAATGATTCTGCTACAGTGTAAAATGGAAAGGAGACAAAGGTTTATAGCAGTCCTTTCAAAGTGCCTGACACTGCAGAAAAAAAACCTGAATTAGTCTTTTTAAGAGGAATTAACATAACAGTGAAGCTAATAAAGCTGTAGCCAACTAAACTTTGTTGGTATAATCCTTTTTTTCCTGAAAAATCTAGTGATTCAGC
>NW_010562722.1:18691-46494 GCF_000687285.1 Phaethon lepturus
TAAATATATGGTTACATGATTTAGAAGTTCAGGAGAAAGTCTGATCTACCAAGTTCAACCTTAAATGCAGTTTTTCCAAACCCTTCAAAGAAAATTAATTTAGTGGAGGTTGTTTGTTTGTATAACAACCTTTAATGATAAAATTAATTAAATTTGCCACTTGGAAAAATTCTCAAAGAAAATAGTTTATATATTCTCGCTAGGGATAAAATTTTGTTGACTTTCAAGTGATCAGAATGATTGATTCTTCATTCAGTGTGTTTATGTTCTGTTAGTTATATAACTATTGTTTGATATCACTGTAGGTTACTGCACAAGCAAATATGTAAATAAATAATTGAAATAATTTATCACTTACATGGCAGGACATTTAACTATTAGACTATCTGTATTCGGTGAAGAATTAATCAGTTGTCTGACAATCCTTACTATACTGATGAAGGTAAGAACACTATATTAAGGAAAAAAAGACACGTTTTTTGATAACCACTCTCTATTAAAAATTATCATTAAGCACCATTTAAACTTAAAAAGATTATTTTAAGAGCTTGCAATATTTATGCATAATATAAGGTTTGGGTTAATTTGAAACTTAATTTGTTAAATTTGTTAAAACCTAATGAAACTAGAAGGATATCTCAGAGACCACACTGAATAAAAGGAATAATTAAATGCTTTTTATAAGTTTCACAACAGCTCCTCATGACAAAAAAAGTGTGAATATAAAATTCAAGAACAAATAACTCAATTCATATATATTATCAGATTTCAAGTTCATGAGATTAAGTAGATGCAACAGCTATCCATAAAAGCATTGAATTAATGAAAAGTAACAGCTCGTGGTATGTGAATCTAGCGAAGCCCCTGAAAAGAATGATTTTTTTTCAGCTTCACTGAGACTATAAAAAGAGTACCATGTATTGCTCTTAATTTGAATATACTGTCTTACATTCTCATGCTCTTGATCACCCACACAGTCCTGCTGCTAATCTGTTGACTGTCTGTTCACCCATCATATATATTCAAGCCAACACCAGTGTTTTCAAGAAAACAATGGCAGAATGCCACATCTAAAAAGACACAGCATATCATCAACAAGAATAATTTTTCTTTGCAGCATTACTTCTGAAAAATAGTAACACCAGAGACACCACAGTGTATTTTTTGTATTTTTGGAGGATTCCGATGTGCAGAAGCACAGTCAGAGACTAAATTAAAATACCTTTTTTCTAATAACTGCTGTAACACTGAAAGCTTGCTTCAATACGACAGAGCAAAAGCAAATTTTAAATATTTCTAAAAATTATGGTCTAAATGCTGGACTTGGGGTCAAATAGATTGGATGCTATTTTTGCCTGTACCTTAATACAATTAATTATATTGTGTAAATAATGCACTTAAATTCAACATACTTCTGAAAGAATTTAGCAAACCAGTTTCATTCTTAAACATAAAAGTTCAATCATAGAATCACAGAATCTTTGGGTTGGAAGGGACCATCAAAGGTCATCTACTCCATCCCTCCTGCAATGATCAGGGACATCTTCAACTAGATCAGGTTGCTCAGAGCCCTGTCCAACCTGACCTTGAACATCTCCAGCAATGAGGCATCTACCACCTCTCTGGGAAATCTGTGCCAGTGTTTCACCACCCTCATTGAGAAAAATTGCTTCCTTAGATGTAGTCGAAATCCACCTTCTTTTAGTTTAAAACCATTACCCCTTGTCCTATCGCTACAGGCCCTACTGAAAAGCCTGTCCCCATCTTTCTTATAAGCCCCCTTTAAGTGCTGGAAGGCTGCAATAAGGTCTCCCTGGAGCCTTCTCTTCTCCAGGCTGAACAACCCCAACCCTCTCAGCCTGTCCTCACTGGAGAGGTGTTCCATCCCTCTGATCATTTCAGTGGCCCTCCCCTGGAACCTCTCCAACAGGTCCATGTCTTTCGTGTGCTGAGGACTCCAGAGCTGGATGCAGGACTTCACGTGGGGTCTCACCAGACTGGAGTAGAGGGGCAGAATCACCTCCCTCTTTCTACTGGCCGTGCTTCTTGGGATGCAGCCCAGGATACAGTTGTCCTTCTGTGCTGCAAGTGCACACTGCCAGCTCATCCTATTCTAGTGATAACCAACACATTCTACTAAAGATACCAGAAAAAGCAGAATCAGCAGACATATTGCATACTGCAATAAGCTCTGTTGCAGCCATGCTGGTGCCTTGCCATGCTCCTATATCATACTGCTCAAGTAGTGCCTTGAGATACATGCATGATAGATTTGGTAGGAGAGCGAGGAGAATACCGTATTTGGGTATTTTAATGCAATTACACAATTGTAACTTGACAAGAATTTGAATTAGGGGAAAAAAAAATAAACTATGGGCAGCTTTGCTTAAATGAACACAGATAAGCAAATGAAAGGGTCATAAATTAGTAACTAAAGCTTCTGTAACATAAACATGTAAGTACTTTTTCCTGCTTCTACACCAACCTAAAAAAAAAAAAAAGTCGCACCGTTTATTTCAACAATATATAACAAATCCAATACAAAATTGAATAAAAAGTGATTGTTTATTAGCCTAGGAACTGATTGGAAAAATGTAAAATATTTAGAAACTGAATTTTCTCTTTAAATAACCAGACTTAAGAGCTATGTGCTATAATCATATGTGATCCTGATGGGCTTGGTATCAGAAGCTGGGTAAATACTTCAATACTTTTTGTATTAGGTTACAGTAGTATCAAATACTTCTGTAAAAATACTCTCGTGGCCTGCTTATTAAAAACATTTAAACCACTGTAACTTAGAAGATTTTTTCCTCTCATTCTTTATGTCTTTTTTGACCTGCATATGCCACTCACTTAAAGACTTACTAGGTTCCTAATATCACAGAATCACTCAGGTTGGAAAGGACCTTCAAGTTCCTCAAGTCCAACCATTAACCCAATGCCACCATGTTCCCTAAACCATGTCCCAAAGAGCCACATCCACAATTTTTTGAACCCATCCAGTGATGGTGACTCCACCACCTCCCTGGGCAGCCTGTTCCAATGCTTGACCACCCTCTTGGTGAAGAAATTTTTCCCAATATCCAATTTAAACTTCTCCTGATGCAACTTGAGGCCATTTCCTCTCGTCCTATCACTAGTTGCTTGGGAGAAGAGACCAACACCCTCGTCGCCACAACCCCCTTGCAAGTAGTTGTAGAGAGTGATAAGGTCTCCCCTCAGCCTCCTCTTCTCCAGACTGAACAAGCCCAGTTCCCTCAGCCGCTCCTTGTAAGACTTGTGCTCCAGCCCCCTCACCAGCTTCATTGCCCTACTTCGGACACGCTCCAGCACCTCAACGTCCTTCTTGTAGTGAGGGGCCCAAAACTGAACACAGGATTCAAGGTGCGGCCTCGCCGGGGCTGAGTACAGGGGCATGATCACTTCCCTACTCCTGCTGGCCACACTATTTCTGATACAGGCCAGGAAGCTCACTCACCAGCTGTGTCAGGAAGTTATCCTCCACACACTCCAGGAACCTCCTAGACTGTTTCCTCTCTGCCGTGTTATACTTCCAGCAGATGTCCGGTAGATTGAAGTCCCCTACAGGAAGAAGGGCCAGTGAATGTGAAACTTCTGCCAGTTGCTTACAGAATGTCTCATATGCCTCTTCATCCTGGTTGGGTGGTCTATAACAGACTCCCAGCAGGATATCTGCCTTGTTTGCTTTTCCCCTCATCCTTACCCATAAGCACTCGACTTGGTCTTCACAATCACAGAGCCACTCCACCACCTCTCCTTCCTTGCCTATCCCTTCGGAAGAGCTTATACCCATCCATTGGAAGAGCTTACAACCATCTATTGCAGCACTCCAGGCATGAGAATCATCCCACCGTGTTTCTGTGATGGCAACTACATCATAGCTGTCCCGCTGCACAATGGCTTCCGGCTCCTCCTGTTTGCTGCCCATGCTGCGTGCGTTGGTGTAGATGCACTTGAGCTGGGCTATCGATTTCACCCCCAACTCTGGCACGCCACCCCTAGGCTCATCTCTAGTGAGCCTGGTTTTATCCCCTTCCCCCTTCAATTCTAGTTTAAAGCCCTCTCAATAAGGCCTGCCAGCTCATAAGCAAGTCTCATCGAGAGGCCTTTAAACTAGAATTATTTAAAATAGAATTATTCAAAGATTTAAAGTTCACTTCCTTTGTTTAGAATTTTTCTTCATAGGACATTAACATTTCTGAGTATTCCACATCATATTGATTTCTAAATTTCCAGTTTTGTAACCAAAATCTCACTCTGGAAAGAGTAGGGAAAAAAATCTGACCATTCTTTATAACACTTCTACAAATCTCCCAAAGACTTATCTAATGTTTCAATTGCTTTAGTTTAGTAGCATGATTTTAAGAATTGTGAGATTCCACCAATAAAAAAAGGCATTTGACACAAAAAATGCAAGTATTGAAATGCCTACTTTGCTTGAAAACTGTTGGACCAGTCTGTCATCCATCATTTTGGATTTTGTGATTTTTTAATTTCTGTATTATTGATATTAAAGTTGGTACACTGAGCAAGATTATTAAGAAAATACAGAAGGAGCAAATCTATTAAATTAGTAGTGCCTTGAGATACAGCTGCATAGTATATGACCATTTAAACACATACAAGAATCTGGATTCAGTGGAAGAATGAATATTCTAATAGATAGAATTAGAACACTATATTCACACTATACATGCAAATATATACTAACTTCTGGTAAGTTTTCATATTAGTTAACAAATATCATACTACTACAAAGTCAGATCATGCTTAAAGCATACTCCAAGTCCTTCCTTAAGGAGCAAGGTTTCTTATTATAACTGAAGTGGTAAAAATATTGCATATACATTCTACATGCTTGTATGCAAATGAACACCTAAGCGCACTTCTAAAAGAAAAAGCCCTCTGTAAGCACAGAAGGGTCTGCTGTGGTTATTGGTGAACATTAGTGTACAGATCTAATCCATCACAAAAATTCTACTGTGATGTCTGAAACACACAAACAAAAAAATCTGTGACAGACACACAGTTCCTTCTGCTTATCTAGGGTTTTAATAGGCATTTCGAACCACCCAGAAGAGGAATACTACGGGGGTGCCTGTAGCTTGTACCAAGCTCAACTGAAAAGTCCAGAGTAACATAACATAAAACAAAATAAAAATTTCTCTACAGAAAATACACTGAGCTATTCAGTATTAGGTAAAACAAAAAACTAAGAACATGCAGCATTTTTCAGCAGGAGGAAAAATAAAGAAAAAATTGCTAAAAATAATGAAAAAAGGAAGCCTCCATTATAACATTTTCTCATTCCAGCATTTCATATTACTCCATCTTTCTTTCCTTTGTAAAGTCTTCTCAGAGAAAATGTTTAAACTTTTATCTTATTTTTTTTAAAAAAGAACTTCGTTGATTGTTGTTACAGCTCCCAAATGAGCTTTTAAGCCAAACAACTCCAAAGCTCTAAAGACAACTTAGAGTAAACATTATTAAAACTCATAGCAAAGTCACAGTTCAATGTTCCATTATCCATTAGAGTATAGAAATACAATTTTTACTGCCAGCTGGCTATGGATTTAGGGAATTTTATTTTAACTTACATTATAGACTCTTTGACCACACAATGACAGCCAGATGATTTTAATTCCAGCAGAGAAACATTTTAGATTCCTTTTCAAAGGCTATCTTGTTTCTCGTCTTTGCTTTAGAACTGGCTATGAAAATTCATGGAATTTCCACCTTTTTCATTACTTTGAGCAGTGGCAGCATATTTATCTGTTTCCTTCTGAATAACTCCAGAAGTAAATTTCCTGTCTAAGGCTAAATCCTGACAGTGTACTTTGCTTTTGGGGTGGATGCAGAAATTCTTCATCTTGGTCTATTTATAATTGAGGCTGACCAGAGTGGTATGCCTTGCCATTATCTATGGGAAGTTGTCTGAGGAAAACAAACATTGCTAGACAAAACAAAATCGTAAAGAAACAAGAAAGAAAACACCCTGAAAGACTTAAACTAAGAGCAGTGCAGTGCTGGAATTGGTTTGGGCATAATAGGGTCTATCAAATGTTTTTCTATAAAAGTATATGTTCAGAAACTGTCATCGATCATTTAGTAAAAGATATATTAATCGAAAATGTGATTCAGACAGAATTAAGGCACCATACTAAAAAATGCAGAATGTACGTGACCACAGTTCAATACTCCAGAACAGCTAGCAATGATGGATGGCTGGTTCATCTGGTTTTTAAATGAGCTGGTTTTCATTCTTGGTCTTTTGAGAAATAATGTTAGGTGTATTATTTCAGCCAGTTCATAATAACTACGAATACTTGTTTGAACTTTACAACGTTCAACAAAGAGAAAATGAGTGCTGCCCTTGGACAGGAAGCATTGCTGCAAGGGCACAGGCTGGTGGAAGGGACCTGAGAGCCTTGGCAGACACCCAATGAGCATGAGCCAGTGGTGTGCCCTGGCTGCAGAGATGGCCAGCAGCACTCTGGGAGGTATTCACAGCATCACAGCCAGGACATCAAGGGGAGGGACTACCCCCTCTACTCAGCATGCATGAGATCCCATCTGGATACTCAGTCCAAGTTTTGGGCCCCCAGCACAGGAAGGAAGGAGGAAGGGACCTGAAGGTCTGGAGCACTTGCCCTGTGAGGTGAAATGAGGGACTGGGGCTTGATCAGCCTGGAGGAGAAATGGCTTAGCAAGTAACTAACAGCAACCTGCTGGTACCTGTGGAAAGTTTATCGACAAGATGGAGTCAGACTCTTCACAGTGGTGAACAGTAGGGAAATGAGAGCCAACAAGCATAATGAGAAACAAGACCGGATGTAAGGATAATTTTTCACCTTGAGGACAGCCAAGCAGTAGAACAGGTAGCCCAGAAAGGCCATGCAGTCTCCATCCTTGCACATTTTCAAGACTTGACTAGATAAAGCCCTGAGCAACAGCATCTGAGCAATTTTCCTATGATCTTATGATTTCAGAGTAAATGAAAACTAAAGGCACATTTCTTCTACAGCTCTAAAATTGCCTGGTTGACATCTAGATTTTCAAATGACAATGCTGTGGAATCTGAATGCCCTATGTATTTGAAACAAACCCAGTGCCTCTTTCTGAACTTTGTTTTTCTACTGAGGAGGTGCTAACCATTAAGACACTGTGGCACCTAAATTGTAGGTGCTTAAGTTCTTCGTTAGATCTAGTCCTAGTCCTCACTGTATGTAGGCTTTATGCCATTTGTGTAAAGGTTTTATCCGGGGGGCGGGGTGGAATCTTATTTTTGCTGTCATCGGCAATTTAAAAGGCAGATTTGCAGAGCAACTTGTGCATTAATGCCAGGCCTTAGGGATATTTATATGAACCCTTTAAATTAAATCCTTCAAATGAACATGCTAATCCTATAGAATTGACAACCATGTATTCAGCTAAGTTTATTATTCATGTCATAATGATTTATGGACATTTTAACAAGTTACAGCTCATGTGGTGTGCTGTCATGTCTTTCTGAAGATTGGTTATTTGGATTAGCTATGCAAGTGTATGGATATTTCTTATAAGATGCTTAGCGAAAGACATCCTTTAACTTAGGATTTCATCCAGCTGTTTGATCAGAGACCATGTTTCTGCAGGCAGCTGATCTCTAAACTGCAGCTTTTTCTTCAGACAAAGTGAAGGAATGTTCCTTACAGAGCTTACTTCTATTTTTTTTATTATTATTATTCCTATAAACCTGTGAACCAACATTACTTCAGCATTATAAATTCAAATGCAAGCTATGTAATTTTAAACAAGATTTTCTCTAAGAAGATTTGTAGTTGCTTGTTAGACTGTCTTAAGTTTAACTGACAAACCTAAGAGCTCTTGTTAGCAGTTAATTCTTTTGAAGGAAGTAAAATAAGGTATGGATTTGGGAGACAGACAAACAGAGGAAGACAGGCACAAAAGGAAAAAGCTTAATAATGGTATGTTTAGGGACCAATCCAAGTTTAAACTTTATAAACTATGACAATGAAATTGTCTTACAGATAACACTAAATATGAGCAACGAATACTGTATTTGTTATCAGAAATCTAGACAGACTAAAAGTTTCAATGTACCTCATGCAGATACAATAAAAAGGTTTATAAAAATTACCATTTTAGTTTTCACCTAGGTCTTCCACTTTTTTATTTATTTTAAATTTGCAGCAGTCATTGTGCTAGAGGAAGTACATTTAAAATTTATGATATTTTACATCATTCTGTAGATAAGGCACACTCACTAGCTAACCGGCAAGTGAGCAGAACACACTTTGCTGTGATAGAAGAATTTCCCCTCTGACTCCTCTGGGGTCTTAAGAGTCTCCAGCCTAGCCCAGAGACCTCCCTCACCCACTCCTGCCCCTGCTTGTGAAATGCAGCCCTGACTCTGTGCTGGGATGAGGGTGAAGTGCCACTGTTCTTTAATGAATGTTGCTAGTTTGCATGTATATTAACGATACACAGAGAACTGAAAACAGGAAAATTTTGCCATCACTTTTACAGTAGTTGCTTATGTGACTTACACTACAGCAACTGTGCTTTCACACGATTTCAGCAAGCGTGCAGTACTTAATGAAGATACCATCTTACAAGCTTCTTCCTTCCCATTCACAGTACTGCAAGAGCCATGGTGAAATAAAATTCTTTTCCTAACAGCAGGCACCGAAGTAGAAAAGTGTTATGAAAATAGTCTACATGTCCCATTAGCCTTTTAATTCAACAAGCATCAAACCAAAAGAAACCATCACAGACAGAGAGCCTTCCAGCCTTCTGCACATCATCAGCTGTACTAGATCTGGCTTGGATGGAGTTAACTTTCTTCACAGCAGCCAGTATAGTTCTGTGCTTTGGATTTGTGACTAAAACAGTGTTGATAACACAACAGTGTTTTGGCTATTGCTGAACAGTGTTTGCACAAAATCAAGGCTTTCTTTTTTTCCCCACTCTGCTCCTCCAACAGTGTATGCTAGGGGTGAGCAAGAAATGGGAAGGGGACACGGCTGGCATAGCTGACCCCAACTGATCCAAGGGATAGTCTGTACCATATGACGTTCTGCCCAGCAATAAAAGCTCAAGGAAAGGATACGGAAGCAGAGATGTTGATGGTTACAAAATTTTCTTCACAAGAAACTGCTATGCATGCTGAAGCCCTACTTTCAGGAAGCATCTAAGCATCTGCCTGCTGATGGGAAGCTGTAAATAATTCCTTCTTTTCTTTGCTTGCACATGTACCTTTTGTTCCACCTATTAAATTTTTTTAATCTCAATCTACAAATCTTACCATCTTCCTCTTTTTTTTTTTCTCCCCAACCCATGAGAGAAGGGAGTGAGCAAGTGGTTATGCGGGTGTTTGGCCGTTAGGTGGGGTCAATCTACGAAACCAAATGCCGAGCGGCCCAACATTTAATGATCTCCATTACTGAGATACGAATAAAAGCAGGCTCACACGAGAAATGTCATCCACATAGAAAACATCCAAACTGAAGACTAGAGGTTCATAATGAGCAGAGTTAAAAACCTGCATGTCTTTTCCACAAGTAAAATTTAAGGTCTTTTCACGTATTATAGTTGCTCTAAAATGACGTAGGCTTGCAGGCATCCCTTACAGAATGATGGCTAGTATACTAAAGAGCATATTTGCTGAGATCGTTGTTCCTTCATTGCGCACAGAAATAGTGACAGTAAATTGTCACATAATTTAAATGTTTAGTTATAATGTAGTTACAAAACAACTTAAGTGCTATAGATTTGCTATAAGTTAAAAAGGAAACCAGCTGTAACTGAAGCCAAATAGAACATCACAGAAGTGCACCACACTCCAAAATGAAGAGTATCTGACCTTTTGCAGTAAAACACTGAAGCTGTTGCCAGACTATGCAGCCAGAGAATTCTGCACTTCTGGTTCAATACCAACTTACTGGTCCCAAAGGAAAGATGATTAATGGCCCTGAGAGGAGAGAAGAAACTGAAAGGTGTGAAAGTCAACTAGAATTGCTCTGGCAATCTGATTAACTCAATTTCCAGCTACTGCAAATCACCTATGTTGTTACAGGTAAGCTGAGTTAATTTGTCTGAGGCTGTGAGATGCATCTGCATAGTGCTCAATAGGAAGGATGAAGGATACTCAAGAAAGGAAGACAAAGAAGTGCAGGAAGAGAGGACCCTGCTTTCTTGACTAGCCCAAATATGAAGTGGCATTTCATATAGAAGAGGTGAAGAAGGACAGAAGCTTCCCGTGTGTGTGTCTGGTCTGCATCTCTCATTCAAGTGTTTATTAGTTTACTCCAAGACTGGGATGTTTTGCTTAGGTATGCCCTATATATCACAAACATATCTTCTATCTATGCCCACCTTGTTGCTCTTCAGTGACGGCATGCTATTTCATTGCCCTTTTTTTGGTGGGGAGGGGGACTCCACTTTTCCGTGTTAGAATTCTAAAACAATTTTCACTGAAGAAGTAAATATGAAAAGGCAGCACAAAAAGTGAAGCCAGTGAGAGGCTGTCTTCCAAATAACAGTATAGATTTCAACAAGACAAGAAAATACAGGAAGCTTTTGATTTGATGGTGCACCTAACAACTGAATAGATAATAAACCAGAGGTAAACCGCTTCATCTTCTGCCTTTAATGCAACATGCAGTTGGAGACTAAAATGAAAAGTAAAAATTAATAATGCACACACTTACTTTGTTAATGTACACCTAAGAATTGAAATTCACAGCTATCAGTACTATTAATTGATGTTGTCTATACATTAATGAAGATGAAAAATTTGAAATGTTTTTTGACATTGTCACAAACACTTTAGAGTCAGCTTTTAAACTCTGTATAACTTCATTTTTCAAAATGGAAAATGCCAGTTATTTCAGTGTTTAAAATATTCTAATTTTTAGTCCTTTTCAACAAGGAGAAGTGACCATCACAGAAATTAATAATTAATTCAGCTCACTTATATTATTTACCATTGTAGCTATGAGTATTCTTCACCACAGTATTTGAGCATCTTAAAAACACAAGTGAATTATGCTTCAGTCCAACAACTTGTAGGGAGTTTCTGTTATTCCTGTTTTACATTTCTGGAAGCCAATGCACACAGAAATCAATAGACTGATTTTTCAGAGGCATTTAGCATCTGACTCTCCTACCCATTCATTTTGTTTGGCAATGCAAACCACAATGCTTTGTTTTTTTTCTCCTATAACTTAAGGACACTGAAAGTGCCATTTATAAGAGAATTCCTGACTTGAGATAAATTTCCATATACATTTTGGAAGCTAACTGCCTAAGTATGAGGATGGAAAACATTAAAAGTACCAGAGAACTTATCTATTGACTTCCAGCTGGTGGCTGATATCTTGATAGCTGTTGAAGCATTCAGAAACAAGGAGTAAAAAATTAAAACTTAATTAAGCCTTTGGATTGTTTTCTTTTTTCTTTTTTCTTTTTTTTTTTTTTTTAATTTGGAAAAACATGGTTTCTTCCCTGTCCAAGAAGAAATGTTTCATATGGTATAGGAAGCAATGCTTATGGCTGAGGTATAGGGCTTAAAAATTAGTAAGAACAAACAAAACCAGGACAACCCCATAACTTAAGTATCAGTTACAGATGTCACTGTGACTGATCCTTATTCTCACAATATATTGCATTCATTTTAAACACCTTGATCACATAATCCAGTTCTTAGTAGATAAATGATACTTCTGGATACTCCACTGATGCTAAGTCACCACAATATAGTTGACAAATGAGACAACTCTTCATTGTTTTTCATAAACTGAGACGGTATGCCATCTAAAGCAAAAGAAGGACAATGGCAGGAACCTACAGGATAAGAAAGCAAAGAATATATTTTCCATTCCTTTCACAAAATATTCAGTTCAAAGTTCAGTATCTGGGTAGGAATTGCATAAAAAAATCCTCTGCTCTTTTTTTCCTAGACATACGTAATGTTGTAAAGCATACAAACGTAACTATTCAGGTTGCTATTTTTTCCCTTAAGTGCAATTCCAGTAAAACTGAAATTTTACTTGCATAATAGAATGCACTTCAGGATTGTGATGCTAAAATGAAACTACACTGCTTCTAAAGCACAAATCTGCAAATCTCATTTCTTCTGGTTTCGTCACAAATAGACACAAATATCTATATATGAGTAACACATTGCTTTGTACCATTGCTTCATAAAGCATGATGTCAGATTAGACTGGAAGCAGCTCAGTAATTTCTCCTTTTGCTTTACTGATACTGCACTTACTGTATAAGTACTTAGGTATTCAGCTGGTCTAAATGAATACAAGTACATTGATTTCAAAGGAACTACAGCTAAGATAATGCACAGATTGAGGCATTATCTTTTGTGAACTGAGGACCTGATGAAAGAACAGACTCTGTCCCATTATACACAGGTTCAGATCACAATTGCACGTACTATTTAAATGTGTACAAACAATACACACCATGCTGTGCACAGATTTTAGATTGTTTAAAACAAGAAAAACTGAAACAATCTCAAAACAACCCAGAGCTTATAAATATTTTCCAGAAAGCCTAATGTCTGCTGGTTTAAGATAGCCTGTATGTGATTTTATTTCCAGGCCTTATGAGTGAATTATATCTTACCTAAAAGCCTCATATATTTTTAAGATTGTGTTTCTATAAGCAAAAAACCCAAACACAAATAAACCTTTGATTCTAGTTGCAGCAATGAAAACATCTAGGAGGTAGAAGTGATTTCTATTTACAGGCCAAATTACAGTCATTCATATTAACCACCAAATAAATTAGGTGACAGAAACACACAGAAAAAAATCTAAAGTTTCGTCAAAGTTTAATGCTGTCTTACAACTTTCAAAATGGAATTATTTACCTAAGTGAGAGTCAACTTAGAAGTTATAATGAAGAGAAAATTAAGCAGAGTTAACTACATTTATAACTTTTTATTCTTTCTGCTTTTGTATATGGAAGGACTAGAGGTAAAAGGCAGAACTGAGAAAAACTGTGATCCTTATTGCATAACTGAAAATTTAGCAGTAATACCCTATCGTAGTGGATTAACACTTAGGCTTATTTAGCCTAACTTCAGAACAGATCCTGAGCAGGGAAGTTGCACAGGTGTAAGTTCCTGCAAAAAACTGCTGTTACAAAATGTGATTGTAACAGACAGATACGGGCCTCAGTCATCAACTACTAAACTACTTTGAAGACTGCCGTCTTCAATATTGCAAAGCCACAGATTCTTACTTGTCATTATCAATAGTTGACACTTTGAAAAGAATTGGTAAAATTTCATCAAAAAATTCCAACTGAAGTGAATATTAGCTTTGAAAAAAGATTGTATTTCCATTATGTACCTCTAGAACGAGAAGAAAAGGGTGCATTGTAAAAATGTAAGCAAAAAAATTACTACCGGACAGTAAAATATTTAACATTTGTGCAAACATGAACAGGAACTAAGATTGCAGCATACAGAGTACAGCTCTCCCACTGGAAAGGTCAAGGAAGCGATCCCTGTCTATTCTCTCCACACCTCTCGCAATGTTGCACAGTGTGTGTTAAAACCATGGTACAGCATTCTGTTGTATACATCCCATGTACCATTAAAGATGTTTAAGAAAGAGCAGGTGGAGAACTGAGCTATCAAAAGATGATAAATCTAGTTTATTTGTACATTATTAAGGATGGAGGAAAAAAAGTACTACATAAAAATTGCAAAACGTTTCCTATCCTCAAATAAGCAAGTCTGTTACAAATGTGGTCTCATGTGATTTTATATTTGGACTTTGTACTAACAGCATCCAGATGGTGTAGTAAGAGAGCGTTCCAAAAACCGCAACTGGCATCCTTGCTGGCGGTGACAGCTTCCAGCTACTTTAAGTTGTTATTTCCTTATTCTTCAACAAACAGAGAGAGTTTTGTGACAACGCTGGAGAAAATGAGAATCTTTAAGAATTTATGACATGATAATCTTCACATCTTTCCATCCAGCTGAGAATGTTCCCTTTGGAGTTACAAAGTAGTTGTTACTACAGACTGCCCTTTCCTTTACCTTCCCCTTTCATAACACCAGTTTCTAAATCCATCTGCTCACAAAGAGATATTCCTTCAGTCAGGATAAAAAATGGACATGATTACACTCCTGGACATATATCCTTCCTTTTATTAGACCCCTTCATTTTAGCTTCACTAGAATCATTATTATTGCCTCATAAAACATGGCAACGGTACTATTATTGCTCCTACTCTACAAATGTTGTAGACGTTGATAGCGCAGAGAATAATGAAGACATAGATTTCAACACACTAAAATCAATTGGAAATGCTTTCAGGTTAGCTGAGAAGCAAGCATGTAAATTATTAGACCAGTTATGGACCAGTTTCAAAGCCGGCTGCAAACACTAGAAGGTCATCCACCCATATCCCTGCATTTTTTAACTTGTCCTCAGTAACTGAATTATGTTTTCAGCAGTATGATCGAACAAGAAGTTTGGATTGAAGTCTCACTAAATTTTTTTGAGAACTTCAGACCTTTTATGTATAGATTTTTATAAAACTGTACAAATGTCTTAATAATGTAGTGCATTTTTTTCAACTGCTTACAAGAATAAGACTAGATACATATTTTTTTATGACTGGCATATGAAATTTTATTTATATACTACAAATTTGAGTGGCAACATGTGTCCTATGTGTACCCATGACCAGGTCTAAACTTCCTGGATTTTTATATACTTTGAGTTCTACTACAGATACTATAGTGTAATATAAAAAAGAACCTTATGGTAGTAAAAATGCTACATCAACTTACGATTACTGCACTTGACTGAGAAACCAAGTCACTGAGTTAGCATATGACCCTCAACAAAGATCACATATGAAATATACGTTATTCAGTGTCAGTCCCATTGTCTTGTTCAATTTGCTTGCCAGGTTCTGCTTAACAATATTCTACAACCAAAGTAGCAAGAATTATGGAAAAAGTTGAGATTTGCTGGCAAAAGTATCTGGTAATAACTGTGCAATACTCATACCTATGCACAACTCATGTCAGTGATATGAGAACATTTTTTAATTTTGGTTACATGAGGTCTGACATTGAAATAAGGCCTGCTACTCAAAGGTATTAACCAGTTTGTCTACAAAATGTTCCACAAAAACGACATTAATCTTTTTTTTTTTTTTAATCTTCGATGTGAACACAAGCAACATTTAAGGACAAATAACAAACTTCCTGATCTTGGTTATACTTCGTAATGAAGCAAAAAAAGAGCACAGACATAATTTTCTTCTCTGAGTCACCTTTAAGTAATTGTGTTCGATCAACGTATCTTTTTCTCTGAGCTGCCTGGCTTCCTTCTTATTTCATTAATTGATATTACAGTGATTATTTTCCTAACCTTAAATAGCACAATAAGCCTTATGAGTTAAAGCCTACCTGGTCTGCCAAGGACAAACTTCAGAGAAGCAGAAGCAGAGCCATGTAGGCTCTCATAAAAGTATAGTCAAGCAGAGCACCAGAAGAGCAAATACCTGATCAGAAGAGATCCTGTTATGTGCATCTGCTAATTCATGTCTGTCTCAGCACTGTAAGGACCAATTTGTCAGAAAGTATGGAAGTATATATTGTAATTGCACCTGGAGCAAATCATGTTATTACAAAAAAATAAGACACCATTTGGTAACTTTTCAGATTGCACTATGTTTCTGAATATATTCAATAAGTGTCATCTATCACAATCATCGAATACCTGATATTTGATCTGTTCTGCCCGTTCCATCCCTTACTGCTTACTGATACCAAGAAGTAACGCTAGGAGGGACATATGCTATTCCAGTAGCAGAATTTTATGGTATACCTTTTACTTCAGTAACAGATGACAATTTTTTTAGATAGGCACAACAATGTCACAGATCTCTGTTGGCAAATCACAGTCAGATTTATTCCACATTGTTCATTTTCTTACTCAGGTGGCATTAGTTCTTTATTCCATGAGTAATTCCACTGAAACTGATGACACCACGCTTCGGCTTAAGTAGTCCGCAGCCTGAGTATGAGAATCTAGCCCTAATTTCTTCCATCTGCTTTTTCAGCTCTTCAGATTATGAAGTGTACATAACAAAATTCGGAAAAATTAAGCAAAAGCAAGAGTCAGAAACCCGTAATAATTATGAGCTTTTGAAGTAGGTGACAGATTACTTTATCCTCTGAAAGAGGTAAAAGTCACTAACTGTTCAGCTGACACACACCAAAATATTTTCTCTAATCAAATGTACCTGTTTTGTCTCTTACTAGTCTGTCAGATTGAATCCTTTGGGAAAGTCATCCATATTGGCAATGAAATAATGTTTTAACCACTTAATAAAGATCAAGCCTTTTTATTTAACCAGTGCTATTTACCACATCTTGTAGGTGTTCACCCGCATTCTAATGTGCGCCTGAGTGACAGCTTTACTGTCACTTGACATTAGCTTATACAGCTATACAATACAAGTATTACACAGATTCAGTGAATAAGGAAATTAAATCTTGACTATATGATCTATTCATGATTTTGGTCTGACTGAAGTAAACCGAATACAGAATACAGAACTTTGACTACAATAATCAGGTGCTTCAAGATAACCATTTTTGCAAAGAAAATAGGAGTTACATTTTCACTTGGAAAAAAAAAAAAGAAGTGGCTTTTTTCTCCAGTCACTGTATCAGGTAATTTAATTCATGCTTACAGAGATGTATTCTTTTAAAATCAATATATTCTCATCCATCATAGGCTAAGATAATCACCTGGAATGATGAACTTACCACACAAATATTTATATTCTGATTTATGCTGATGTCTTTAAAACCCAGGAGTATGAGGGTAAAAGCTTTACTGTTATTGTTAGAAAAGGCTGTAAATCATGAGAGAATATTAAGTGATGGATTAGCTAGGATTAATACCTCATCAGGGAAGACACTAAATGTTGACACATCCAGAAGTACATTTGCGTTAAAAGATATTCTTGCTTCATATAATATTCATTGAACCTATCAACTATCAGGTCTCTCTGAACTGGACCACTGACTGAACAGTGATGCTGAAGAAAGGACAAATAATATTACACATACAGGCAGCTTTTCTGAATGCTTTTAGGAACATCCTTAATCCACTATGCCCTGGCAATAAGTAAATGAATGCATCTGCTGTGTTGTTTAGTTGGTGGTTTGATTTTTGAGTAACAAATAACTAGTACTTTTGGAATGCAAATAGTGAGAAGACTTACCACAAGTCTTCCAGCAGCATTGGCCTGAGCAGACTTTTAGAATGGATCTGTGTAATGTGTGTTTATTTGAGATGTGAATTTCTGGAATTTACAAATCCTTCACATTCTACCAAGTGCATTTTTACCAGGGCCATTTATGCACAATTAATTACTATGCAAGTCTCTTGGAAACGACCAGCATAAACGGAATTATTTCTTAAACTGAAAGAGCATTTAAAATGTCTGTGTCTAATTTTATAGAAACCAGATAGTTCAAGACATATGTCTCTATATTCTGTGTTTTCAGGTTTCATTTAGTGACTCCCTAATCAAATAACTAACTTTTATGTAGAAGCTGTACCTCAAAGCCTAATCGACTCAGTTCCACTCGAAAACATTCTATCATTCTTCATCACATGCTGTAAAGGTTGGCACATGTCCTCTAATAAATCCATTCCCAAACAATCTGGAACAGCTTATTTTAACTAAGCCCTTTACAGAAAAATAAAACAAACTACCATCACCCTTGCCAAAAATAGCAACACCACGGCAAAAAGCTTCAGTAACTGTATTACAGGTATGTAGATAATTTGTTTCACTGATAAAGAAATGTTCTCTTCTATTGTATTTCTGAGTTCTCTCTTGCTTTCCCTTTTATTTCTACATCAAACCCAAATCTGACTTTTCTTCAGGGTCTAAATAACTTCCAAATCCTAACACCGAGACTTGCCCCTGACATTTTTTTTTTATTTCCTAGGTATCTGCTTTCTTCGCAAACATATCATTTCCCAAATAAAACAACGTCCTTAAACTTGTAAGCTGCATGATCTCTCAGCCCTCAAACGATTTTTCTCGTCTCTTATTTTTCATTTTGTTTCCAGTTGTGGCCTATCTCCAGCCAAATTCTTTAAAACAAGACCAAAACCAGCTATCAAACCAGAAAATGCTGAAGAACGTGTGTTCATGTTATGTATCAGTACCCTTCCCACTCTTCTTCTGTTACTATTGCACATTGTCTGTTGACATCTTTTAGTTATCACAGGTGCTCAGATTTCCTGGGAGAAACTGTTAATGTTTTACTTGAGGTATAATGTACGATATTACATGATCTTTTTTATTACAACAACAAATAACTACTAGTGAAAATCATGCAAATGGGCACTGAAACATGTAACAGATTTGAAGATGCAAAACATTTACAGAGAATCTTTTAAGGGCAAGAGACAGGTTAAACATTTCTAGATCTGAATATAAATGAAATTTAGAGGTACTCCATATCCAAACCCATGGCTGGATCAAAAGTTTTCAAGAACACAACTTTTATTAAAACCAAAAAAACCCTATTTCTACTTACAATGTTCTTCTTTCAAACAATCAATATCCCTATTTCGATCCAAATTTTGCAGAACAAAGCCCTTAATAGTAAATGAGTAAACTTTCCAGTTACACATACAGATACTCATATCACTGTCTAACCTTAGGCACACAGCTTGTGTGACAGGCACAAGCATGTATTCCAAGTACATTCAAAGAGGCGTGCTAATTCAGACACATACACTAGATGTTTTAAACTGGACAATAATTTCACACATACCAGCAATGGGACTATTTTTCAAGCAGATATTATGCAGAACAATGTCAGAATCTGACTTGCAACCTACAGCAATTGTTGTAGCAGGTCTAGGACATGTTGTACTAAACCATAATACAGACATATTATTTAGAAAGTAAAAAGATTACCTGAACAGCAGTAGCAATTGCAGGAGAAAATGTGTCAAGTCTAATTATTATTTTTTCTCCAAAACACTGTGAATGTTCTGAAAATTGCATTAAATATTGGTCTGTTTCTGAGTATCAGCATCCAGTACTCCCATACGGTTGCTTTTGTGCCTCATCCTACAAGGAGCTTGGTAATTCCCTTAAAGTGCTGTTACTTTTAGCAGACCAGGCTTAGGGTACACAGTGCTTCTCAGATTTTTTTTTTTTAAATGTTTGAGACTTATTATGAGATAAGCTAACATATACGTAGTTTATTCTATTATTCTAAGCCTTCAAATAAAAAACGTACTTACTGTGACAAAATGACCTTTGTCCTATTCCCACAGGAAGTTAGATTGTTTGCCATTCTCTAAGCAGGTGGATTTGAAAAATACTCTGCATACTTTAATTGATACGCAAGAATCAACGTACAGCCAAATAAACAGAGATTACTAAAACACAATTATTTACTAATGCTTCATTTTAGTCACAATTTCATTGATGGACTGTTGTTGATACATACCATGCATTCAGAGAAGCTGGGTATATTAAAGTGCTTTTTCTGTGAGCATTTATGCAAACAAAATACTTGGTGTTCATATAAAGCAAACACAAAAGACAAATACACAAAGTAAAGTTGAATTAATTTTCAAGGATGTGGAGTAGTCTCATAAGTTTTTCAATTGTTGAATTGTGTCACTAAATCAACTTAGGTAGTGGCTGATTAATACTTCCTTACATAGTGACTGGAATACCCTCTGTTTTAAATTCACTGAGGACCAGCCCAGGTATAAATACAGTTAATTTTGTTATGAAATTTGCACCTCTGCTCATGTAATCAGCTAAAGGCTACTCCTAGGCCCACATATATAAGGAAAATCTAAGTAAAGATCAATCAGCCTAATTTGCAGGCTTTGCACAATGCATTTAACATTGGAGTTTTATTGGCAGAAATCTATTTGCTGTACCTAGTGCTACCAACTTTCTTTAGCGGAATTCCACTTCAGTCCTAGTCTAACTATATTGAATATGGTTTCCATTTACCTTTCTAGCTTGGGTGAAATGGGTGTTTTGTTATCAGCATAGGAAAGGACGGCCTGCCAAGCATCTCACGTATGGGTACGGTATACGGTGAGAGAAAATTATTTGGGGGACAAGGGAAGTCAATAAGTGGAGATCTGAGAAGATGACTGGAAATAAATATGGAACAACAAAATTTCACGTGAACAGGATTCATGAATCTGGAATGACTGAGTAGACCTAACAGAGGATTTTCCTCTCCGGGTGGCTACCTGTCCATATCAATCTTGACCTTTGTGCCATGACAGTACTAGGCTCTGACAGACAATTCCAAGACACAAAGTTAAAAGATCTAGTAGGAACATTTTCTGAACATGCCATTGAAAAATTAGAGGCATTTCAATAGGATTTTTTGCTCCATTTTGTGAGGTTTTTCAGAAAGTATCCTATTTATTTACCATACAATAATATGCAGTTAGAACTTAGGTCATTTAATTTTCTAAAATTTTATCTATACCACTTAATTCTTCACAGTCTAAGACACAGGAGGTGGAAAGATAAATAATATACTCCATGAATATACTTTTGGGGGAGGAAAAACATGAGTTTAAAAACTTATCTTTCATCTTTAGATTCTCTTTGGGGCAATGTAATGGAAAATACTGGACAATTAACTAAGTAGTGAGTGCTATTGTGCCAGCTGTGTCACACTTGACATCATGAGATACTTCCCAGAAAACCAAAGAGTTAACAATGAAAAGTTTTCAGGCTGGAGTTTATTATTTTATGTTTGAATACCATGTTCTGTGAATTTTATTGATGTTTATTTTCAACTCCTTTTTTAGACTGGCTAATAAAAACTTATGTTAATAAAAGTCTGTGGCTCTCTACGGAGTACTCTGCTTGTACTTGAACACTGCATGCAAGTAAACTCTGTATCGCCAGAAAACCACATCTGAAATTAGCAAGGCAGGAGATGAACTGATATCACTGTGCTCCATCATAATAAATTCCTAAGAGCTTTTTACCATGATTCTTCCTATCTTCTGTTAAGTGTTTGTGTATGCAATCTAGAAAGTAATCATTTGTGATATACTAATTCATTACCCTTGAGCAAATCTATGCCTGCATTCATAATCTATCCAAAAAATGCAACTAGTAACAAGGTTAGAATAAACCTCCGTTCTTAGTAGTTTATAGTAGATATGGAAAGAACACACAAGGCAATGGTCTAAACTCTGGGACACAGACCAGACAGTTTCTGATACCATGAAGCCCAGTCTTTACATGAGGCAGTAGTCTTCAGTAAGACTCCTATCTGAGAAAGATTCTGGGGTTTTGTTCTGTGCTCATACAGGTTGATAAAATTGTCATCAACCAGTAAAGCTCCCTTAAAGTACAGTAACATTAAAAAACATATATATGAAGAACTACAATATAAAGCATTTTAGTATTTTGCACTCATTTTACTACAGACTTAAAATACACACCAACTAGCAGGATTTTTTTCTGATTAGTATGAAACAGTTGTAGAAGGTACAGAATCAGGTCACTGCATTTTTACTCATTGCATAAAAAATATTTCAGGACTGCCATCATTCACAGCAGTATTAGGTTAATCTGATTCTGGTTGAGCAGAATAAGAATAACTCCCAACCTACTGTTATAAATAGTGTTGCTTCAAATGTATACCAATATAAGAGAGACAGAAGTCTGCCTCACAGTGCAAGTATTATATAATTATTTTTTTATTTAATTTGACCTGAATAAAATAGCCTTACCAAATTGATTTTTGCATTTTATATGATTGATATAACCTGCCTTCTATTTTTGTATTCACATAGGGTATTTCTATCACATAGAAAGGAGACAGCCCAGGATGCTGTTGGCTGCCTTTGCCACAAGGGCACATTACTGACTCATGCTCAATCTCTTGTCCGCTAGGACCTGCAGGTCCTTCTCTGCACAGCTATTTTCCAGCTGATTGGCCCCCAGCATATACTGGTGCAGGGTGTTGTTCCACCCCAGCTGCAGGCTGTCACACTTCCCTTTGTTGAACTCCATGAAGCTGCTGTTCGCCCACTCCTCCAGCCTTTTGAGGTCCCTCTGAATGTTAGGACGCCCATCTGGTATATCAGCCTCTCCCAATTTTCTATCATATGCAAACTTGCTGAGGGTGCACACAGTCCCATCATACAGTTCATTATAAAGAGGTTAAACAACATGGGATCCAGTATTGACCCTTGGGGCATGCTACTTGGGACTGGTCTCCAGCTGGACTCTATGCCGTTGATCACAGCCCTCTGAGCCTGGCAGTTCAACCAGTTTTCAGTTAATCTCACTATTTGACCCATATTTTATCAGCTTGTCTATGACGATGTTATGGGAGACAGTGTCAAAAGCCTAACTAAATCCAAAGTAAATAACATCCACTGCTCCTCCCACATCTACCAAGCCAGTCATCTCACTTTAGAAAGCTACCAGGTTGGTTAAGCACAATCTCTTCTTTGTAAATCCATGGTGAATACTGCAGATCACTTTCTCATCCTTCCTGTGTCTGGAAATGGTTTCCAGGATTATTTGCTCCATGACTGACCTGTAGTTCCCTATATCATCCTTATTGCCCTTCCTGAAGACAGGAGTGACATTTGCTTTCTTCTAGTTCTCAGGAACCTCCCCATGACCTCTCAAAGATAACTGAGAGTGGCATTGCAATGACATCAGCCAACTCCTCCAGCACTCATAGGTGCATCCCATGAGGCTCGAAGAAGTTGCGTGTCCAGTTTGCTTAAACGTTCTCCTTCTCTACCAAGGTTAAGTCTTCCTTTTCCCTGCCTTTCTGTCTCGCCTCTGGGACCCAAGGTTCCTACAGGTCAGCCTTATCAGGAAAGGCCAAGGCAAAGAAGACTACGAGTACCTCAGCCTTTTCCATTTCCTTTGTCATCCATTCTCTTGCCCCATTTAGCAGTGAGCCCACATTTCCCCTCATCCTCCTTCTGCCGATGTCCTTACTGAAGGCCTTCTTGTTGCCCTTCATGCTCCTCACCAGATTGAACCCCAGGTGAGCTTTGGCTTTCCTAAGGCCATCCCTGTATGCTCAGGCATTGACTCAAGATCATTACTGGGTTTTTATCCTTGAGTACAGTCAGAAGCAACTTGTTCATCCCCACAGGCCTTTGCTTGATTTCCTGCTCATTGTGATGGACCGTTCCTGAGCTTGGAGTTGGAGGAGATGATCCTTGAAAAATCAACCTGCTCTCCTCGACCCCTTTTCTCTCCAGGATTGTATTCCATGGCATTCTTTCAGGCAGATGCCTGAAAAGGCTAAAGCATGCTCTACTAGAGTCCAGGGTTGTGATCCCGATTTTTGCCCTGCTTCTTCCCTGTAGGATCCTGAACTCCACCATCTCATTGTCACTGCAGCCAAGGTTGCCTCCCAATCTTAACGCCCATAATCACAGATGTGAGATGATCCTAAGACTTTTCACAGCCCTACTGGGGGCTTTATCTATCTTATTTAAAAACATTATTTTAAAAGCGATTAAGGTTTTAGTAAAATGGTCTTAATGTTGGCAAATTTTTTATACATTTTACTTCCTGAATCTTCTGGAGACTATTAGAAATGGTATAGCAAAAATGTTGCAAAAGATCTGATGTCAAAGAAAAACTAGCACGTATAAAACAAATTGAGAATTTTTACTTAATTTAGCAGACCTTTAAAAAGACAGACCAAAACAGATTTTTTTTCTTTTCAGAGGTATTAAGCTTTTGCATATGTGGATTCATTTTGAGTATGATGCATCTGATTTGTATCAATAGGTTGAACTTCAGACAAATCAGGTGACCGAAAACATAAACACTTCACTTAGATGTCTAACATTCAGTGTAACAATAAAAAATACTAAATCAAGGATAAAAAAATTATTTGATCACAGATTAAAGTGAAAGCAAAACTGACGTTTAAAGGCAGTCTGTATTAACACAAAGATACTTGTTACTTCCAGCATTTCTTTATTATTGCCTACTTCCTATTATTATTATTTAGTTTATTAGAGACCTGATTTTTTTATTGATCTGTAACTGCAAAATGCATTGCAGAGTTGAGAGACACAGATCTTGCAAAACCTAGAGGGCAGCAGTGAACCCGTTTGTTTTCATCAAGCTACAGCAGGAAATGAAGAGTTAAATGATCATATATATTGTAATATATGATGCTCAAGTTAGATAACCATGGAATATTTATTATTCGTGATGATAGCTCACAGACCTCATGAATTAAATGACAGCAGGTGAAATTTCACCTACTTACAAAAGACCCTGAAGTATGGTCAGAGCTACTCCAAATGAAATATTCAAAAAATGTCGTCAGGCTCAGCTTCTTTCTAAATTTTGCTACTAATCTTGTCAAAAAGGAACGCCAGCTGTTATATTAATGATGTGAGTGACATACATTTGAGACAGAAAATTGTATATAATCACATATTCTGTTTGAAATATGGACACGAATAAAATCCAGTCCTTTGTATACAAATAAATGTATTTTGCCACTGAGGCAGAGAGCTGTCTTTTCAACATCCTGGTGTTTATATATATATATATATATATGCATTTTAAAATATACTTATTTGATATCTGCCCCAAAGCAATTTTTTTTTTTCCGTACACAGGAATTGATTTTTTTTACTTACTTTTTTTTTCATAAAAAAAACCCAGCAAAATCCCAAAAATCTTTACTAATTTTCTTTTCCTATGTTAAAGTATTTTACTTCCAACAGTACAATGCTGTGTACATTTTAACCAGCTTCACTGATAGTGTCCAGGCAATAAACTTAACAGCTCACCAAATCTGAGCAGCACCTGGAATTAACAGAAGTTGACTGAAATATCCACATACAAAGCAGTAAAATATACACAGCTGGATTAGCAAAATGAGCTCTTTTGCCTGTTTGGGACTAGACCAGTAACCAAGGTACATATTATGCTCACGATTATGTTCTTCTTTGTGGTAAATTAAAACTGTATTAACTGAGTTTATATGAGCAGTATTTAAAACCTCAAACAATCTAGTTGCAAGGAATCTGATCACGGCTACAGCATACTCTTGAAATTGCAATTTAATCTTGCAAGATGTCTGGACTCAGGAAAATAGCTAGCAACAAGAAAGCCAAAGTTTCACATATATGTTAAACCACCTGTCATGGTTCAATCCCAGCTGGCAACTACGCACCACGCAGCCGCTCGTTCACTTTCCCCTGCACTAGTGGGATGCGGGAGAGAATGAGAAGGGTAAAAGTGTGAAAACTCGTGGATTGAAATGAAAACAGTTTAATAATTAAAAAGAAGTAATAAATTTTTTAAAATGAAAGGAAAAGAGGAAAAAAAACTGACAAAGAGAGGAAAATAAAACCCAAGAAAGACAAGTGATGCAAATGAAAGTAACTGTTCAGAGACAACCGGCTGGTGCCCAGCCAGTCCCTGAGCTGCATCTCCCCCAACTTCCACCCCCAGTTTTATTGCTCAGCATAACGTCATATGGTATGACATATCCCTTTGGTCAGTTGGGGTCAGCTGTCCCAGCTGTGTCCCCTCACAATTTCTTGTGCACCCTCAGCCTGTGCTGGTGGGGTGGGGTGAAGAGCAGAAAAGGCCTTGACTCTGTGCAAGCACCGCTCAGCAATGGCTAAAACATCTCTGTATTATCAACACCGTTGTCAGCACAAATGCAAAACTGAGCCCCATGCCAGTTACTATGAAAAAATTTAACTTTATCCCAGCTAAAACCAGTACAACACCCTAACACCACATTTCACACTGTCTCTTCACTTATGCCAATACAAGCATCTATGCAGCCATAAGGTGTGCCAGCATAAATTATTTTCTGCTGCCCCCCCTCATATAATCTTTGTGTGCTTGACAGAGACACAAACAGAAATCCTGAGAGGCATAGAAAAAAAAAAAATCACATAATAGGCAAACAACTTCCATTTTTATCATAATGAAAGAGAAATCGAGCTTTGAAATTTGGAGTACAAGGCCACTAAGAACTGTCTCCCACCAGGCACAAATGAAGCATTTGTTCTCCATCTCACACGCATCTCGTAACTTTCTCAAATACCAGCAAACCCTGGCACTCTCTTCTCTTTCTAACACTTAGCAGGTATTAGGCATGGAAACTCTTAAGTAGCTGGTAGGTACACAGAGCCAAAGGAGACCAGAAGGTGTGGAAGGGAGCCATAAAAGATTGGTCTGGTATTACAGGAGAACTCATGCAGCTACCAACTCTTTCCGATAGACTTCAACTGCACAGGAGCTTGAAGTTCTTTGCAGCGGAGAACTGACAAGGGTCTGATGGTATAAACTACAGCTGGTAGCTGGTCTCTATATCATAGAGATAATCTCTGGGAAAAAATCTGCTTTAGCCAGACACAGTTGTCTGCCAATTTTTTTTCGGAGTTAGCGTGGGTATCTCTACACAGCGCCCCGCAGCTTTAATCCAAAGGACAGTGACAGTCACAAAGACCTAAAATTGGAGATCATGCCTTTTCTAGGGAGTCATTCCCATGAGAAGCTTATAATCAAACAAATCTTAAAGTACAAATATTCACTCCCTGTGTATTATAAAGCTATTTATTTTTTCGGAACTGTATATAACTGTAGCATTCAGCCTCAACCACAATGTAAGGACAAGGTTTTTGTATTAGTCTCAGTGACATTTCCAATATACACGATAAGGCCAAAGAACTGATACAGTAATAGACTACATAAAACATTTATAGTATTTCTTTTAATTGAAAAAATGAGACACTGTTCATAGTCAAAAACATACCACTCTCTTATCATAACCTCCAGTACCTTAAACTTCACTAGCATACTTGTTTCTATCAAAGTTCAAACTATTTTTCTGAAGTTTGCTGAGTGGGGGCTTTCTGTAATGAAAGCATGAAATGTTATGCTCCTTAAACAAATATTTATTGGAAGTAATATTTATTTTACAGAGCCAGGACATACTAGGTATTCTTTACAGGATTATTTTTTTTCAATTGACTTTGTCAGTAATGGTTTTTTTTTTTTCCTCAGCTTCTCCAACAAGAGTGTAGTTTCAGAAGACTTACAAATAAATAGTTTGCAGAAAACATTTGCCCTTTATGAGCCCATTAAGTCTATCATCCCTGTAAGTTAATAACTCTATACGTCTTTTAAATAAATACATCAAAGTTCACAATACCTTTTGAGGTACACAAATAGAAATCACTGGAAGGTCCCGACTTCAAATCTTTCCGATAATTATTGTCAAGATACTACACTTCACCTCACGGCAGTTTTCTAATACCTTTCACAGCGCTTTGTGGCACATGTTGTACTGACCTACAGGACTGATCAAGGGCTCTAGAAGGAATTTGACGGAGATGGAGGCTAGAAACTCTTCTCTTAACCTTCAACATGTGCTTCATTTATACTAGATCACCAAGTACGGATGCTGCAGAATGACATTAGCTCTGTGCTTCCACTTGCAAAGCTGTTACAATTTCAGCAACCCGGTGTGACACAGTGATACTGTACAGTACAACACTAGGAGGCATAAGAAACACTAAGTGTTTATACACTAATAAATATTTTTTGAAGAAGGTAAACAAAAGCGATTTGCTACATACCTACAGCACCGGGTGCAGGTGCCCAGCTGTTGCCCGTGGGGGGCTGCATGGCGGCCCCTGCGCGGCGGGGCCGCGGCTGCCCGG
>NW_010562723.1:0-6697 GCF_000687285.1 Phaethon lepturus
GGCTGGAGGACCCCCCATGCCCCTTCTCGGGTTCCCTCCCTTCCCTCCCTCACCCTTCCCTACAGCAGAAAGGACTTTCACCTTGAGGGCCAGCGTTTTATTTACTATTGCTTCTTCTCCGAAGTTATTTATGGTCTCCCATTCATTTAATCCGGTCTGTCTCGCCTGCCTCGTTGCTTGGCCCCCAGCCCTGGGATTCAGCTGGTTTCCCTCCCCGATGACAGCGGCACAGCTAGCCACAGGGCTGACCCTCCCCGTGCCCCGGCTCACCCCATCGCGCCTCGGAGTGGGGCGCGGATGGACACAAGCAATGGCCTTTGGTTGCACTCCCTTCTAAGGAAAAAAGGGGGGGAAAAAAAAGGCGGGGGGGAAGCCCTGTTATCCTGGCATGTCTGGGATTGGCAGTACTCTGTCTGTCTGTCCGCAGCATCTCCTGGCCGGTGGCTGGTGGATGAGGACTTGCTGCTTCCCTGTGATCAAGCACGTCTTTTAAGGACAAGGACATGGGCTGGCACCGAGGGCGCTGCCATATGAAAAGGAAAACCCAGCCAGGGAGAGGGGATGTGGTTTCTCCCAGCTGTGGCGGGAGTTAGACCCAGGGTGCAAATTGCATGTTAGACATGGGGCATGGCTGCTGTCAGCCGGGCAGCCGAAGGGGCGAGTGCTGCATCCCCCCCGGCACTGACCCTCTCCTCCACTCCTCCCTGCGCTGCCTGGTGGGAGGAGGAACGCCTGGCTCCTCACATCTCAGAGGGGCTCATTTCAAGCACCCAGGGCAAAACTGTGTGTCCTAGCCCAGCATGCCAGCCTCCATTTTGCCACGCTGAGGCCAAGCACAAAGGGGTCTGTGAATGGAGGGGCTTGCCCCACATGCAGGGGTGCCCCCACCACAGGGCCAGCGGTGCCCCCAACCACCCCTTGTGAGCTCCAGCCAACCCATCGGTGTTAATGGACGGCTGTATGCGCCTGTACCAGCAGGGAGTGGGGCGGTTCAGGCTGCCCGTGGCCAAAACCCGCTGGCAAATAACACAGTCTTGTTCACTGAGGGGGAGCAGGAATTTAGGGGAGTAGTTTGGCAGGCAGCTCGTACGCTTGCGTATTGGAAAATAGTTTGTCCCAGTGCCCACCTGATGTTTTTCCCCTCTCCCTTGCTGGTTTCGCTCCACTTCTCCTGCAGCACCCAGTTCTTGTTCCCCCAGGCACCCCAGGATCCCTTTCTTCTGTCCTTTCCCCCTCTGGCCACAGCTTCGCCCCTCGTGCCCTGCAGCCGGGCTGGGAGGGGAAGGCAGGAAGAGCCGGGGGTCTCACTCCCCGCCATGGGACTGCAGCGCTGACAGCTGCGAGAGCGGTGGGCTGAGCTGCTGTCAGGGGGGCTGCACGTGAGGGACCCCCATGTCTGCCCAGCCCGCGGTCATCCCGGGGGTCCCCCAGCACGGGGACATCATTTTCCATCTCTGAGAGTGTGGTGCTTGCCGGTGGGCTCTGCTGTGCCGGGGCAGTGGGTCTGCTCTTCCTTGGGGCTCCTGGGACCCTTCTCCTCTTTGGGGTCTGTGCGTGCATGCACGTGTGTGTGTGTGTGTTGTGCAGATCCCTGCCAGCGTTGCTGGAGCCTATGCCTTGGCTCTGAAATCTTAATTTGGCTGTGATGAATCCAGACCACCAAGGCACACATTAATTTTCCTGATGCTCGTTTATATTTTGTTGATCGGAGAAATATGCGTGATGAGGGCAGGCAGACACTGGGCTCTCGCCTCTTCTCCACCTCTTTCCATTTCTGTGGCTCTTACTATTTTATTCCTTGATCAAGTATAAAAAGCAAAGAGGAGAAAATATCCAGCACCCTTCCCCTCCTCAGCAGTAACTTTCGTTGTTGGAGGAGCATGAGGCGCTGCCAGCTTTTCACAAGTTAAGAGTTAACCTTCATCTGGCTTTAATACCCAGTGGAAACATGGCTCCCCTCCTCAGCTTGTCTTAAAGGATTAATCACATTTCTGAAGTTCACCCGTATTCCTTCTTTTTATTATTATTTTTTTTAATTGAACGATGCCAAGAAATTCCAAAAGTATTAAGCATGTTCGCTGCAAATCATTTTTATGACATTGCAAAACCTCCCCTTTTCTTTTCAACCTCCTCCCCTTCCCTCAGATCTGGGCCCGGGAACGCTGACTCCCCCAGCAGCCGCCCGGCAGCCCCTCCGCGCCGCGCTCGGGGAGGCTTTCTCGCTGCCTTGCCAAGAGAGCTGTTTTTTATTTAAACTCCATAAAGGATCTTGCTTTAATCAGAAAGTCTGCTTGAGAAATTTCATGTCACTTTTCCATGACTGTGGGTGGGAGAAGCTTGGAGCCAGAGTTGTCTTTTACTCTTGGAGAGCTGCTGCATTTCCCAGAGAACAAAAACACATTTTTCTGCCGGCCGGGGCTGCCAAGGGAGGCTGCCTGCTGTCCACCCGCCGCCAGCCCTCCTGCTTCCCCCCAGCTCTCCAAACGGCCCGAGGTCGCGGGCGCCACATCCCAGAATGGGTTCTGAGGGGCGAGGGAGCTGCTGACAGCGCGTGGCCGCGCCATGCCATGGCGAGGGATGCAACGTGATGCCTTAGCGTGGGGTTTTGAAAAGGGAGTGTGGTCTCGTCCAGATTGAGCGGCATGCTGCTCGGGAGACATGTGTTAGTGCTGGGTCCTGGGGAAGATGGGCTGGCTTGAGCCTTGATGTGACGACGTGACTTGTGGCCAGCTGTGGGATGCGCAGTTGTCACTAGTGGTTGCCTGGGCTGGTGCACGGCACCGTAAAAATGTGTGTGCGGAAGGGTTTTCCTGGCACAAAACCCTCTGCCTCCCAGCACAGGCTGACCAAGACAAACTTTGAGCCTGCAGTGCCCCAGAAAGATTTGCCATCGTGCCCATGGGACGAGGGGACCGGTTTCATCTCCGGGAAGCTTGGTGGGGCCAGGCTGGCGTGCTCTTTGCCCTGCCGGATGCACGGGGTGTCACAGCAGTCCTCTGCTCCTGTTTTGAAAAACAGGGAAAAGAAAACAAAAAGTCAAGGGCCCCTTTCCCCCCTGCCCCTGTGCTCCCACTCCTGCTGCCTGCATCAGCCCCGCCGGGGGAGCACCCCTGTCACAGCCTCGCAGGGGGACACGTGCTGTTACGGGGTGTTTTCATGGCTGCTTTGGGGGGCAGCTGTGCTGTGTAGAGGAGGAGCTGCTTTTCCTTGCAAGTCCCTGTTCTTTGGACTGGGGTGTTGGGCACTGCTTGGGCACACACAAAGCCTCATGGTTATCCAGCCTTCAGCTGTGAGCTGTTTGATGGGAGCGAGAGTGCCTGAAGCGGAGACACTGATTGCTCAGGCGCTGGAGGAGCTCGGGGCAGCTCTGGGAGCTTCCAGCGCTCACGCACCTTCTCCCACTGTGTCACCGAGTATCTGAGCACCCTTGAAGCAGGCTGGGCTCCTTGTGTTACGGCTACAAAGTTAGCTTCTCGGTAGCAGGACGGCAGCCGCGTTTGAAATAGCAAGCGGCAAGAAGAACCATTTTTGGCTGCCCTTCAGAGCTGCAGTAAATTGGTTCATTTTTTACTCTCAGTCCAGGATTTTTCACACCCAGTTTCTCAGCCGTGGAGCAGGCGGTTTCTCCAGAAGCTGTGTTTTAAGTTATCCATTTTGTAGGAAGGAGGAAGAGAAAAGAAATAAGGCTCTGAAACCAGTCCAGTTTCCCTAGCTGCCAGGGACAGAGCGGTCCTCTGCTGGCACCGCAATAAAACAGCCCCAGGACTGCAGGCAGAGGATGAGCTGACACCAGGATGCTGAGCAAGCCACTGAGGTTCCCTGTCGTTTACTCTCTGCAGATCTCAAAGATTTCAAGTTCGACGGCCAGCATGTGATCGAGGTGGATGAAGGGAACACAGCCGTGATCGCCTGTGACCTGCCCGAAAGTCACCCCAAGGCTCAGGTCCGCTACAGTGTGAAGCAGGAGTGGCTAGAGGCCTCCCGAGGTGAGTGCCACAGAGGTCTGTCCCGCTGGGTCCCCTCTCAGGACCAGGTTTTACCCTTTGCCCTGCCCTTCCTCTGCCTGCTGCCTCCTTGTTGTCCCTTCACTTGCCTGTCTGAGTACAGGTTAGTTTAAGGTCTCTGCCAGGTCTCTGCTCTCCCTGATGCCTCCACTGCCTGGCACTAGGGAGCCATGTGTAACGCCAGCTGTGGAAGAGAAAACAAGTACAACTAGGTGATGCACCACGTCACTCTTCATCGGGCACCTCCATATTGGTGTAAAATGTTCCTTTAACCCCACCTGGATAAAGGTGACTTTTGAATTTGGGGAAATTTTCAAAAATTTGAATTTGAATTTTGCAGCTTCACTCCATCTGCTTGTCACATACCTGTGACAAGCTAGCTTCACCTAAGGCTCTGCTCCTCCCATTATTGCAAAATTGTTCCTCTGAGCCACTTGATGTAGTTGATGATGTCCCTGCTCACTGCAGGGAGATTGGACTAGATGGCCTTTAAAGGTCCCTTCCAACCCAAAGATTCTATGATTGTTCCCCTAATATTTGAACCAGAAGGGGTCATTTCAGTGCTGTCAGTGTTATTGTGTTGTTTTTTCCCTTCCCACTTGTCCACCTTTTGTCCAGGGCACTGCATTTCTTCAAGAGGTTGGACATGTCTTATAGCTACATGCCACCTCCTCTTCTCTCCCTACAGACAATTACCTTATTATGCCATCTGGGAACCTTCAGATAGTCAATGCCAGCCAAGAGGATGAGGGGACTTACAAATGTGCTGCCTACAACCCCGTGACACAAGAGGTGAAAACCTCGGTCTCCAGTGAGAGGCTCCGCGTGAGACGTAAGCTGCTCTCCCTTCACTGCATGTCTTCTCTGTAGCACTTCCAACCCTGGGAGCATGTACCAGTGCTATTGCAGCTGGTTTTCTGTGTGAGCTGACATTATCAGTTGCTTGAAAAACTCCGTTCCAGCAGCAGAAGGCCCCAAAGTCTGCTCCTGGGGTATGTGTGTGCGACCCTGGGGTTGCCGTACCTCCTCAGGATTTGTTCTCAGTGATGGGCGAGCAAAGGCCCCTAGCCCTTTGGCAAGACCACTTGCTGTGTGCATGCATCCCTTAAGGAATGTTCCTCTTGGCCTGCCTTCCCGTTTATCCACTGCAGCACAGGGAAGCAGCGCTAGCCCTACCATTACCCCTACCTGCACTCTGCACAGGGTGCTTTCCCACTAGCCACCTTCCTTCTCACCCACCTCCTTCCTCCTCCTCTCCTCACCAGGCTCCACAGCAGAGGCAGCCCGGATAATCTACCCCCCTGAAGCTCAGACCATCATTGTCACCAAGGGCCAAAGCCTCATCCTGGAGTGCGTCGCCAGTGGGATCCCCCCGCCGCGGGTCACCTGGGCCAAGGATGGCTCCAGCGTCTCTGCGTACAACAAAACGCGCTTCCTGCTCAGCAACCTCCTGATTGACTCCACGAGTGAGGAGGACTCAGGCACCTACAGCTGCACAGCTGACAATGGGGTTGGGGAAGCCGGAGCTGCATTCATCTTCTACAACGTGCAGGTGTTCGGTGAGTGCTGCTGTAGCCCTTGTTTCAGGAGGGGCTTGGACTTTACTGCTTTCAGGGGAGAATACTAATGCTACTGTATGCTTCCTCTCCCTGGACAAACCACAGTGTAAGGCAAACCCTTGCTTGTAGTTCCAGTTTCTAGGAGATAGGATGAATTCTTCCTTGAGGGTAGTGGTTCCTCCTTCCTGGCTCCCACCATGAGCTGGAGATGATGGATCCTCCCTTACCCTGCAGAAGCTTTTCTCTTGTCCTTTGTGGCACTGAGTTTGCTCTAACTCTCCACTGCCTAGTGGAGGACTGGCTGCTTCTTAGATGTATTTGACATTGGCATAGGAAAGACATCAGAGTGACTTGCTTTTTGCTCTGTTCTTTAGGAAAGTTCTCTGTGGGGTGGGAAACATAAGGAATACTACACCTTAGATATTTCTACCATGCATCCTTCCCCTTCTCACAAACATTAGGGAAGCTAAGCCTATGTTTTATTGGATTGCATTTCATCCAGGTGCTGATAGGTTGTTTTGGCACAATCTTTACAAGAATAGCGTTTCAGCTCAGACTTGTAGGTGGCTGCTGTCGTCTGAGAGGAGCAGATGGCCTTGGGCCACCTCTCCTTGTGTTTCATGTGGATGTTGAAGGGGAGAGGCAATGAAGCAGACACCTCCAGGCCCCCACAAAGGGAGTGGGACATGGGGGTGGGGTAAGGATCCATCACTCTGCCCTCATCCCTGACAGAGAAGAAGGTGCAAAGCCATGGCAGTGCCCTGCTCCCTGCCAAGTGGCACTCAGCCACCGTGTTTTTACCCCACGCAGAGCCCCCGGAGGTCACCATGGAGCTGTCCCAGCAGATCGTTCCCTGGGGCCAGAGTGCCAAATTCACCTGCGAGGTGCGAGGGAACCCCCAGCCCTCTGTCATGTGGCTGCACAACGCTGTCCCCCTCGCCGCCAGCCACCGGCTCCGGCTGTCCCGCAGAGCGCTGCGGCTGGTCAGCGTGGGGCCCGAGGATGACGGCATATACCAGTGCATGGCGGAGAACGAGGTCGGCAGTGCACAAGCCATGGTGCAACTGAGGACAGCCCGGCCGGGTAAGTCTCCCTCTCCATGCTTGTGACCATTCAGTCCCAGAGCCTAACAGA
>NW_010562723.1:6709-12191 GCF_000687285.1 Phaethon lepturus
AAAGAGCAGGGGGAGCAGGAGAAGAAAGTTTGTGTGTAACCCTCCCGCTTGTGCTTGGTCTGCCTTGCTCTTACCTCCCTTTTACCCTCCACTTGGCGTGCTTTTTTGACTGGGATCTCCGTATGTCCCTGTAGGAACAGGTGGTAGCGGTTTTGCTTCTACTGCAGTGCCACGTGTGCATACGTGAGCTATCCCTACGTGAGAGGCATAGGACATCTGGGTGTAGTGTCTCACCCCATGGCTTACTCAGCTCTCTGCCTCTGAGCCTGCAGCTGAGCAAGAGCGTAAATACTGATGTGGGTGGACTCCCCTGGGGTAAGAGGGGTACCACCTGATTCCTTGGACCCTGCTGACCTTACCCAGGGTAAGAGGGGCTTCGGAGAGGGAGGAAGCCCTGTGTAGCCAAGGGGCTTCAGAAAGACCCCAGTGGGGTGTGTTAGGTTTACAGCTGGAGAAGGAAAGATTATTGCCAACACCTTTTTGAGTGGCACAGCAGGCAGCACCACCTAGGACCTGGTACCTCATTAAGGTACCTGTGCTGCAATGGGTGTATTGCGCCGGTCTTCTGAGAGGATCAAGGGGCTCATAGCTCTGTCTTCACCATGGACTGGGATGGGCATTTACCCTGCCTCAACACCTTGTCTTTCAGGAGCTACACTCAACCCTGGGCGAGAAGCCCAGCTGGGCTCGGCTCAACCTCCAACACCACCTTCCAGGGACAGTGCCTTAAAGCTATCCCTGGATAAAGCTGGCCTGTCAAAACCTGCGACAACCCCGCTGGCAGCATCTCCACAGTGTGCAGCCAACAAGGAGCTGGTGTCTCCAGCCGAGGCCCCTATCATCCTCAGTTCTCCCCGGACATCCAAGACAGACAGCTATGATCTGGTGTGGAGACCTCGGCCTGACAGCAGAGCCCCCATCCTCTATTACGTGGTGAAGCATCGCAAGGTATTGCTGTTTCGCCCTGCTCCCATCTTTCCTCTGTGCCATTCCACAGGCGGGCTGGTGGCTTCACTGCACATTTTCACACCTCGTGAGCAGGTGCATTGGGGCAAGGGCACCCATCGCTCACCCGTGGCACTGGTTGGTGGGACCTCTTCAGCAGCCTCAGCCTGTTGAGGTGTGATGAGCACAGGCTGCGAGAGGAGGTTTGCCAGGCTGTCCAAGAAGAGCCCATAGTGGCTAAGTACGCAGAGGGTGTATGCACACACGTGTATTTCCAGGCTGAAGAGCTTCCAATTCCCAGGTGTGTTGCTTACACAAGTAGGAAGTCCTGAGGGCAGATTTCTCTGTGCTCTGTAATACTTTTACCTTTGCACAAGCCATAAAGACACCTCTGCCTTGAAAGGCTCAGGCTGCAGGACGCAGAGCAGCAGCCTCTTTCTGCTGCATGTACCTGCCCTGCTCAGCGGCGCTGGAGCACCCATGCTCAGTGACTGTGAGGAGCTGGCAGAGAGCCATCATAGCCATGCTAAATCCTCTGGGAAGGTCCTCATCCACCGGTTTTATTCTGGAAGCTGAAAGACAGTGCGCTGTCGAGCATGTCTCTTGGCTAGTGGCACCCATGGTGCACTGCCGAGCTCTGCTCGAGCACAGGGGCTCCTGCCCTCTGCGGTGCTTCTCAGCACCATGGGCACAGTGCAGGCAGAGCTGTTTCTCTAAATAGTGAAGCATTGTTGAGGTAAAAAATTCTGCTTTTGAGGTGTAGAGCATCTCTTCTCATTTTCTGGGGAAAAGTGAGGAAAAAAGGGGCTTGGATTTATCTGTTTGCCACTTGTATTTCCTTTGGGTAGGCAGGAAGTTGCAGTAGAGAGGCAGACTTTGCTTTGGGGTTTGAGTACATTCCAGATTTGGCATGTTTTGGATTCCCAGCCACTGCAAGGCACCGTTTTCAATTATATGTGAATATATGTATCTGTTTTCCTGGAATTGTTTGATTTTTTGAAAAAATGGTATAATGGGAGGCTGTTATAATCCCTACACATCCTTGATTTCTTTCTAAACAAAACTTAAGCTGAGAGTTTCAGCTAACCATCTCCTTAAAGAGCCCCTTAAAACAAAGGCAGAAGATGCCAACACAAGAACACAATAGGGCAAGCTTAAATAAAAACCAACAGATGCCAAAAGCCTCACCAGACTATTGGCTCTGGTTGTCTGCCAAGAAGAGATTTGTCCCCCAATGGTATATCATGTAACTACCAATTCTGCATGCGATCTTAACTTGCAGGCTGGAGTTGGTCCATATTTTATTTGTTTTTCAGCGCTTCACCTGGAAGGGGCTGTAGGGCAATGGAGGTCACCGTGGGTCACTGCAGTTTGCAGTAATATGTTTTCAGTGTAGTCCAAATTCTCAGCTGGAGACTCTTTCTTGGGATGTTTAAGGATTGTGTGGAAAGGAATTAGTCCCAATAACCCTTAAACTTGTTTAGAAAGAGTCTCTTTCTATCAGAGATCCTTAGGATCAAGTTATATAATGATCTGGTTTTGACATCTCTGACTGGAAAAGCATGTGTGCAGTGAGGGAAGGAATCAATTCAGCAATAAAAGAAAAGGCTCTTTGTGTGAAAAATGGCTATAAGTAAAGTAAAACCTACTGACTTACATTAATACTGGGCAAGGGTCTGCTTCTCCTCTGGAAAATATCTGTGTCTATCTCTCTTTCCCTGCTCTTACGCTGCCCCTAAAATCTCAGCAGCCTGCAAGCAGTCACATGCCACGCAGCCGTTATCTTTGTTTCTTCAGAATCTCTCTTTTTCTTTCCTGGATATTAGCCGTCTTTAGGGCTCCCCTCCCTGGCCTCACAACTCTGCGGGCTCAGGAATAAAAATAAAACGAGGCAGGCATTAATCAGTCAGTGTCAAACGCTTGGAGAAGATGAATGATACGGCAGAGTCTTGGCATTTCCGTTTTGTTGCGTTGCCTGCATTGCTAATGCTCCTTTCGGCACCGGGTCACTTCAGTGTCCTGCCTTTTTGCCTGCAAAAATATTATCCTTGCAGCTGGGGAGAAAGAGGAAGGTCCCACCTGCCCTCCCCCTCTGCATGGGGCATTGGGGCATCACTGAAAAACAAACTGTGTTTCCAAGCCTTTCTGGGTGCCACGGCCATACACGGGCTCTTCCCTGCAGAAACCTGTGCTCAAATGTTACGGTTCCTCATTTCAGCCCGAAAGTGCCAGTGGTGAGGCTGGATAAAACTGCATAAATAGCTGTTAGTCAAATGGTTTAGGTCCAGGTGACCAAAGCGGTGCCAGGGTACCTCATCCCATGGAAATGGCCAGTGTCTAAATGAGAAGCTCAGCAGCTGGGCTGCAGGAGAGGTTTGGCTCCTAAAGCAGCTCGAGACTCTGGCTAATGCTGCCTTTTGTGGGCACGCCTGCTCCAGAGCTTTATGCATGTTGAGGGGCAGTGGATATCAGAGGGGACCAGCGGACAGAACGGGGCTGAGTGAACCTCTGGGATCAAGAAGACATCCTGGTGCTTGATGACTTTTCCTGCTTATACCTGAATCCTTCAGCTTTGCAAAATCAGGCCAGAAACATCTCCCTCCTTTGCAGGCAGGGAACTGACCTCTGGGCAGGGAAGGTAGCCCTGGTTGATACACAACCTGACATGAAAGTTTCAGAGTTTGGTGCAGGCCAGAAGCCCAGCCTGCCCCCAGCTTTGCAATGCCTGTGTTGGTCTCTCAGCAGGTCACCAACGCCTCGGACAGCTGGGCAGTGAGGGACGTCCCAGCCTCGCAGCACCGCCTGACCCTCACCAGGCTGGACCCTGGGAGCCTCTACGAGGTGGAGATGGCCGCTCACAACTGTGCTGGCGAGGGACAGACAGCCATGGTGACCTTCCGGACTGGTAAAGGTCAAACCTTTCCTTGGGTGTTTTGCTCTGAGTTAGGGAAGGGCCCCTCCAAGATGTCTTGCCCCAGCCCTCAGGCACAGGCACCAGCCTTAGGACAAAGGGGCTGTTTCTGCTCTGGAAACCGATCTGCCCTCAGCTTAGAGCCGCTCTGTCAGAAGGGAAAGTGAAGGGTGGGACTGAAATGTGGTGGGGAAAATCATGTCTTCCCCTCTGCCTGGGTTGGAGTAAGTTCCTTCCTCCCTCAGTGTCTCAGTTGGACACCTGCAGAACCATACGAAATAGGTCTGTCAGGGATGTCAGGAGGTCGTTTAATCCATCCTCTGCCTGGAGACCGGATCAGCCTGTGGGGCTTGTTCCCGACAGGTGTTTGTCTAATCTGTCCTTAAAAGCTTGTACTGCGCTAAAGGAAACTCCAGGCCTTCCCACGCAGTCTGCTTGGTGCTGAGCTGCCTTTGCCACTAAAAGGATGTTCCAGTTGTCTGCGCTAAGTAGCAGCCTTCCCCGTGGTGGTGGGCTTGCTCGCATCTCCCCTCAGGCCCCCGACTTGTGCTAATTACTACCTTCTCAGGCAGAAATCTAGCAACATTTCAAGAAACCAATTAAAAGTTTTAGAAAATGAAATACGAGGGGGACCTATTAACAGTTTAACAAACCTTCCCCTTTAGCTTTAGTTGCTGCCTGCAGGTTGAGTGCTTTGAACCCCTAGGGCCATTTGAGTCCAGAGAGTATTTACCTCGGCATCGTGGCTGGGAATATTTTCTCTGCTCACCACAGCAAAAATTAACTCTGAGCCACGTCTTCATGTCACTGATGCCACTTCTCCCTTCTGCACAGGCCGGCGCCCAAAACCAGAGATTGTTGCCAGCAAAGAGCAGCAAATCCAGAGGGACGACCCAGGCACAAGCACTCAGAGCAGTAACCAGGCCGACAACAGCCGTCTGTCGCGTAAGGCCCTCCCTGAACTGTTTCTGTTCAGGGGCAAGGAGAGAGGGCGAGGGGTGCTGGATCTCTTGTGGGTGTCAGCGGCCAGGGTGTGCTGGGGTTGAAGACTCCACTGGGTAAAGCAAGACTGTGCAAAGCTGGATGGGTGGTCTCTAGCTCCTGAGGAGGAGAGGTCCTTCTTGGACACCCCTGTTACTGTACTTGGCAGGCAATCTGTCTTAGGAGAGCAGGCTGATCCCACTGTCTGTCCCTGCCATTAATGCAAGGGCTTGTCAGAAACTTTCTGTCTTGTGCTGAGTTTCACACGGAGGGTTCAGAAAGCCCTTGCTGTGCAGACTGTGAACGTGCAGTGCACGGGACCAACAAGCTACCGTGCACCAGTGGGTGGTAGGGGAACACGAGGCAGAAAGGAGAACCAAGTCCCTGCAGGTCCTGGTCCCTCCTCTCTCAGCCAAGCCCTGACAAGGGACAGTTAGTGCCCTTTCTTGGTGGGGAGGGTGCTCCGTTTGGGTATTTTGCTGCATTGGTTAATCCAGTTCATTGTTTCCCACCTTGTGTCTGCCATTACTGTTGTTCACCAGTGCCATTATCCTTGCTGTGAAGTCCTCTCCCCTCCTTCAATCCCCCACACTCATTCATGTGTTGCCTTTTCTTTCATCTCCGCAGCTCTGTTCATCTCTTTCC
>NW_010562723.1:12222-54555 GCF_000687285.1 Phaethon lepturus
TCCTGTCAAATTACATTTCTACAGTTCAGAACTTTTCCCTACTTCCTCCTCAGTTGGTTCTTCTCAATCTCTCTTGTTTTTGTCTCCTACACCCATCTGTCCCCCATGTCAGTCTCCCCCTGCTCTCACTGCTTCCACATCAGCCAGGCCTTTTGCTCTGTCTCCAGCCCTGCATCCACACCTCTCACTGCTCTCCCTCCCATGATGGGTGTACACACCTCAAACCTTATCTCATCCTACTTAAGTAGTGGGGAGTGGAAAAGGAGCAAGATGCAAGCAGAAGTAACAGATATTTGCAGGGCACAAACTGAAAAGAGTGAGGATTTGGGGTGCCATCTCTAAGGAAGAGGCAGAAAGAAGAGAGGATTCAGGACTTACAAGAGCATGGAGGGGTGGGTGCAATGCAGGTAGTCCTTCACCCACATACCTCTGAGCTACAGGATCCTCCAAACAGGGCAAGAGGAATGTGTTTGATGTCCTTCTGTGCCCCTTGCAGCTCCAGAGGCACCGGACCGTCCAACCATCTCCATGGCATCAGAGACATCCGTGTACGTGACCTGGATCCCCCGTGGGAATGGTGGATTCCCCATCCAGTCTTTCCGTGTGGAATATAAGAAATTGAAGAAATTGGGAGACTGGGTCCTGGCCACCAGTGACATTCCTCCTTCTCGCCTCTCTGTGGAAATCCCAGGCCTGGAGAAAGGTAGGCAGGTGTTCTCCTCCCTGCTTCCTGGAGGTCTGTAGGAAAGCTGTGCAGTCCCTGTAGGATGGTTAGCCATCTGTCACGTCACGGTTAGCCCCAGCATGTGCGAGCAAAACAAAGCCTCTCCAGCTCCAGCCTTAGATGCATGGGGAAAAGCTGCAGATGCTTCTCCAATTTCTCCAGCTGCAAAGACCAGCATAGATTTGACCTCCCTCAGGGAGGCTTGTGCATGCTTTTCTGTATTACAGGATACAGTTACTAAAGGCATTTGTTTTTGCCATTTACTAGACAGGACAGAACTTTCCTTAGCCATAGGCAAGACAGATGGGCACACAATTCCCGTTGCGCTTCACATGAGAAAAGACAATGAGCTGGACAACTTAAAAGGGCAACATATCTACCCCAACTTAAAGACCAGTAAAACAATGTAACTAATGTTTATGTACTTAATTTTCATGCAGTAGAGGAAGAACACCTTCCAATACCTGTTTTCAACTCAAGACATCCTTTCAGGCATCTCTGAATCCACCTGCACACTCTCCAGAACTGCTGCCTGACCTCTAGACCATCCAGACGGGAACTGGGGAAGGCAAATAAAAGCAGGCTCCAGCTAGCGCATGGTTGAAATCTGGCCATTCAGTGTTCGTACTTAGATCAAAACCTCTCTGTAGCCGCTCTGCCTTCTGGAGAAGATGTAGCCCCTCACCATAGTCAGGCCTGTGCTGACAGTAGAAGTCTTGGAAGACTCCAATCTCTGCAACTCTTTTATTTCCCGTTTTTCCCCTAGGCACATCCTATAAATTCCGTGTCAGGGCACTGAACATCCTGGGAGAGAGCGAGCCCAGTGCAGCGTCACGGCCATATGTGGTGTCTGGGTACAGCAACCGAGTCTACGAGCGCCCTGTGGCAGGGCCATACATCACCTTCACAGATGCCATCAATGAGACCACCATCATGCTGAAGTGGATGGTAAGGTTTGTAGGGATGGAGATCTCTGAATGTGCAGGAAGCAGGTGTGTGGGTGCTACTTGGCCAGCTTGCAGATCTCCCAGGTTACCCCACTAGAGCCTGTCACCAGCACAAATGGATCTGGGATCCAATAGCTCCCTCCAGCAGAGGGAGGAAGTCAGCCTAGGAAACCCTTCTCGTCTGAATCCAACATTGTACATGGGAGGCATTTCAGCGGATAACGTCAGGGTCTTGACCATTTTGTTCAACAAGAGCAGTTCAGCAATGCACGGGGCAGCATCTTGCTCTCCTGGCCAAATTCCTGGAATCCATTAGCACCTTTGTCTGTCCCAGTAGTTTCCAGCAGATATGTCCTTCACTCTCTCTTGCTGGGTAGCAGTCCTAAGTGCTGATAATCATTTACAGCAGTCCACCCCAGAGGACATTTAGGAGTGGGCAGGATTTTTTGGATCACAAGCCCAGATCCAAGTGTTTCCAACAGCTTAGAGCTGATTCAGAGGGATGCATTGCCCTCTTCTCTCCTAGGTGCTTCTAGCCAGAAATTGCTACAGGATGGGTTGGGCACTGCTGTTCATTTAAACACAAACAGTGGCTGATAAAATACTGGGTGAAAGACAGCAAGAACCCATGGAGCTGGGACAGTAGTGCCCTGGAGGGGCAGGGGGGAAACAGAGCTGTCTTCAGAAACATAAGACTCCTGCGGTCACTTGTTGGTGGCAAGATGCAGCTTGTCTGGAAGCCATGAGCCTACTGGAGTCGAGGTGAAGGTGTACTTGTCCTTGGCCAGCTCAGTCACTGTTGCTGAGGAATTTTTGCTGTGAAGCATTGGCTGTGGCTGCTGGAGGGAGCAGAGTACTAGATGCTTGGGATGACAGGACCAGACTCGTGGCTTGTCTGTTACCTGAGAGAAGCAAAGCGTCAGAGTATAAGAGAGCACTGAACTCCTGGAAGGAGCTTACTGTGCAATTTTTATACTTGCTATGCAAACCAGTGGCAACGCAAGGAAGATGCCCCTACAGGTCTTCCTCCTGTCCCACCCCATTTATCCCCACTGCTCCTCACCTAGTACAATACAGAGCATGGGACATCTCTGCTAATTTCTGCTCTCCTTCCCATTCCCTGCAGTATATCCCAGCCAGCAACAACAACACTCCCATCCACGGGTTTTACATCTACTATCGCCCCACTGATAGTGACAATGACAGCGACTACAAGAAGGACGTGGTGGAAGGTAGGAGATACTGAGAGACTGGTCCCAGCTGCTGGTTCCTCCTGGAAGAGTACACAGCCAGAAGGAGCCCCGTGCACAAAAGGCGGCTGCTGCTGCTGTCCAGGCCTGCTTTACCTAGCATGGCTGTAGACCCAGGCGGCTCTGTGTTCCCCAAGGAAGCTAACGACATCCTGTGTTTGCTTCCTCCTCAGGAGATCGGTACTGGCACTCCATCAGCCACCTGCAGCCAGAGACCTCATATGACATTAAGATGCAATGCTTCAACGAGGGTGGTGAAAGCGAGTTCAGCAACGTGATGATCTGTGAAACCAAAGGTAACCAGCTTCACTGGGCAACTCTGGGAGCACAGCCTGCTGCCTTCCCTACCTGCAGCTGTCAGAGCACAGCGAGGCAGGTACCTGCCTCACGGTGCATCGTCCAAGCTCAGGCAAGGTGATGGAGGCAGCACTGGGGAGAAGAGAGGCATAGGTTTGTTGATTCTGTGGTTCGGGGTGCGTATATACCCATACTGGTACTCACAGACCCCTTGTGCGGAGTCCGTCACGTTTCCTTCAGCGTAGTAGTGTGGTGGGTTGACCCTGGCTGGGGGCCAGGTGCCCACCAAAGCCACTCTGTCACTCCCCTCCTCAGCTGGACAGGGGAGAGAAAATATAACAAACAGCTGGTGAGTTGAGATAAGGGCAGGGAGAGATGACACAGAAATTACAGTCATGGGCAAAACAGACTCAACTTGGGGAAAAAAATTAATTTAATTTATTACTAATCAAATCAGAGTAGGATAATGAGAAATAAAACCAAATCTTAAACACACCATCTCCCCACCCCTCCCTTCTTCCCAGTAACTTTACTCCCAATTTCTCCAGCACCTCCCCCTGAGCGGTGCAGGGGGGCCAGGAATGGGGGTTGCGGTCAGTTCATCACACATTATTTCTGACACTCCTTCCTCCTCAGAGGGAGACTCCTCACACTCTGCCCCTGCTCCAGCTTGAGGTCCCTCCCATGGGGTGCCATCCTTCAGGAACAGAGTGCTCCAGCGTGGGTCCCCCATGGCGTTACAAGTCCTGCCAGCAAACCTGCTCCAGCCTGGGCTCCTCTCTCCACAGCTCCACAGGTCCTGCCAGGAGGCTGCTCCAGCACAGGCTTCCCACAGGGGCACAGCCTCCTTCAGGCATCCACCTGCTCTGGCGTGGGGTCCTCCATGGGCTGCAGGTGGATATGTGCTGCAGCGTGGAGCTCCACGGGCTGCAGGGGCACAGCCTGCCCTCACCGTGGTCTTCACCACGGGCTGCAGGGGAATCTCTGCTCTGGCACCTGGAGCACCTCCTGCCCCTCCTTCTGCACTGACCTCGGTGTCTGCAGAGCTGTTGCTGTCACACATTCTCACTGCTCTCTCACTGCTGCAGTTGCACGGTTTTATTTCTGCCTTCTTAAATACATTATCCCAGAGGCACTACCACCATCGCTGATGGGCTCAGCCTTGACCATCAGCAGGTCCATCTTGGAGCATTGGCTGGGCTTGGCTCTGTCAAACATAGGGGAAGCTTCTAGCAGCTTCTCACAGAAGCCACCCCTGGAGCCCCCACCACTACCCAAACCATGCCAGAAAACCCAACAACAAGTAGTGACCTTTTGTTTTCCTAGGTGTCATGTAGATGGTGACTGGAACTAGAAGGGCTAACTTCCCCTTGCTGTTCCGAACTCTTGTGCTTGGTTGTAAGGAGGTCCCATATTGCCTTCCAAGCAGCTGCACTGTCATGATAGCATTAAGTCCAAGTGGGTGTTTTGGAGAAGCTATTTTCCTTTTTCCTTTTGCTTGAGCAGCCCAAGAGCCTGGAAGATCTGTAAGCCAAGCACAGAGGACTTATCTGTACTGCAATATGCATCAGCCTCCTAAACCCTCTGTCATCCAGGAGCGCTTCTTTAAAGCCATCATAGAAGTGTGTCCACTCCACAGCAGCATAGACATTCCTGGAGCAAGTTGTTATTCCACCTGCCATGGAGGTGTCTAACGCTTATGCTCTCTCTCTCTCTCTTCCCTTCGCAGCTCGGAAGTCTCTTGGTCTGCCAGGTCGTCTTCCACCATCCACAGTGTCCCCCCAGCAGCATCCCCCACTGAGTGGTGGGCACAGTGGCCTGGGGACAGGAGCCATGGTGGCCCGTTCCAGCGACTTGCCATACTTGATTGTAGGCGTTGTGCTGGGCTCTGTCGTACTCCTCATCGTGGCTTTCATCCCCTTTTGCCTTTGGAGAGCCTGGTCCAAGCAGAGTAAGGGTTCTTTCTTGAGGGCTGATTTACAAGGCGTGCTCTTCCCTGTGGGTTAGATCTGACTCTGGGTGTAGTTGGGTCAAACACCCAAAATGGGAGGGCTGCACATTCTGGGAAGCAGAGAAAGGGTGGGCAGAGGGCAAGTCTCAAATGTCCTGTGGAACCCCATAAAGACAAAGGCCGCTGTTTGTTCCATGTCCTGCTTGCTTTGTTGAGAAGGAGCCCTGGGACTAGAATGGAGGGAAGGGCACTCCCTTTGTCTTCATGTAGGGCCCCTTTCTACTGTTTATCTCCCAGGGTGCTTTGGGTACCAAAATAGCCTAACACTATCCCTGCTGAGCTTCAAGAAGCTCAACGTTACCTCTGGTTTTGTCCTTAGACTTCCCTTTTCTTCCCTCTGCAGAGCAAACCATCGACATGGGCTTCCCAGGAGCTGGGCTGCTAGTATCGTCCTGCCAGTACACCATGGTGCCTCTGAGGGGCATCTCTGCTCCTCGTGCTAATGGACATCCCTATGTTAATGGGCAGCCCTACGCTAACAGGGCACATCTGAATGGCATCTGCCCCTCTGCAGGAGTGGGGTATGCAAGCACCAAGCCCCGAGATTACAGTCCAGATGAAGTACCACCGGTATGTCCACAGCTGTGGTTAAAAGTTGGTTTAAAATGAGCTGGAGGCCATTGTTGCAGTGAGAGGTCTTCTCCAGACACGGCGGGCACACTTTGCAGCATGTAGCAATGGCAAGACTGGCTTCTTAAAAGAGATTTCCCCTTTGCAGTGGAGTCTGAGACATGGGAGGAACAAGAAGGTCTCCAAAACACTGGTGAAGAGGTGGTTTTGTGGGGCAGCAGCTCTAAGTATGGAGGAGACAGTGAGCAAAGGCTACTCTTATGGAAATGGTTCCTAAGCTCACAGGGGCTGACAGTGTTGAGGACTCTGTGTGTAAATAGTAACACAGGCCATAACACAATTTATAACTGAGGCTATAAATTGGTCATCATCCCCCATCGATTCAGCAGTAAGCATGAATTGAGTCTTTCAGTGCTCAGTTCCACTGTGCTCTGTAGCAAAAGAAACAGTTTCAGCTTTCTCTGCCTTCTGCCGTAAGAGCTTCACCAGTCTGCCCCACGGCGGCGCTGGCTGTGGCTCCCAGATCAGTACCCGCCTCCTAACGCTGCTGTGTGGCATTACTCCACTGAGAATCCCCTTCTCTTTCCTTCCAGTCACACGAGGAGACCAACGCCTTGCTGCAGGCAAGAGTGCTGCAAAACGGGAATGCCCAGCAAGACTACCAGCCCACCAGGTTAGTCCTGGCTTGTGGAGGGTGGAACAATCCCATGGGACCCACAAGGCTACCCGCCACACTCCCATCTGTCCCAATTCACTTGAGAAACAAATCTGTGCTCCAGCATTGGCCGCCTTGTCTAAATTCTCTTTGTACAGCACATTCCTCTTATGGTTTGAGGGAGAGATAATATAATTATAGAGATGGCCAAGACCTACTTCCCCCTCTCCCCTTTTCCTCACTCTTCTCTAAAGCAGGAGACAGAAAAGTAGGATGAGAGAAGCCAACATCTATGACTGGATACTGATAAACAGCTGCCCCAGAATCTGGCCAGGGTCCAGTTGCGGGTGCTTTGTGTCTCGCTGCTCAGAGGTCAATTCATTATTCCTGTGCCCACTGGGAGGCACTACTCCTCCCAGGTCCTGTGGCACTAGATGTTGAATCCTGGATACCATCACCTCATTCCCATCCCACAAGTACCTCCCAATTTCTGCTCTTCCCCTCATTTAAGGAATGCACTGTGTCATTGCATTGATGCAGCTGGCTGAGATGTTACATAGGTCGTATCTTTCAAGGAGGAAAGATCTGTTAATACCTCTTTGTCTGCCTCTCCAGATTGACCAACTCAAGAACAGAAGACAGCTCTTTCCTCTACAGTCTCCAAGATGACTCCACTCACCAGCTTCTTCAGCCACAAGATGACTGTCCTCAGCTTCAAGAGCACTTTGTTGGCCTCCATCATCCAGTGCTGGGTAGCAAAGTGGGAGGCCCCAGCCTGGATGCTCGACGGGATCCCCTGTTCCACCAAGGTCAGTGGTCTGGAAAACTCCGTGCTTGCTTCACCTCATCACTTTAGGCTGATCTTGAAGGGAAATCTCACTGTAGAGCCTTTCTGATGACTCTGTTCATGCTTACTTCTGCGGTGCAAGGACAGTTGTAACACCGCATAGAACAGCGACAGGGAAAGGCCATAGCAGCAGTTGGGGACTGTAAATTGCCTCAGTCAGTTTTAGAGGACACATTTCTCCAAAAGCTTGAGCTGTGTGCTGCTGGAAGGGCACATACCTGTTTGTGGTTGCAGAGATGCTGTCCTTCAGTCCTCCTTAATTTTGCATTTTCCAGACCGCCAGTAAAACAACAAGGTCCCTGAAAAATTATGTGAATTCATCTCCCTAGGACCTGATCCGCTGATCCACCCCACCTAGTGTGGATCAAACTTGCTGTGTGCAAGTGTAGGATCAAACTCCCATGTAGCCAGGACTTTCAGAATGCAGGCCTTCCTCTTTGATCAGAGTACCTGTCCTCATAAAGTGGACTGTTGACGAGAAAGCTACCACAGCATCTCTCATTTCTGTATGCATTGTAATAATTTCTTACTCCTTTCCCTTTCAGGAAGCCCTTGCTGCCTAGGTCTGGTGCCAGTTGAAGAGGTAGAAAGACTAGATTGCTGCCAGTCCAGAGGAGATCTCCATCCCCAGAATCCAGTGATCACATCGTTGGGTCAGGACCTGCCAAGACATCTGAACAGCAGCCCACCACCACTGAGGCCCTTAGAGACTCATTCTCCCACCAGCTAGGGACCAAGCTGCCTTTTGCAAAAGACTTATTCTAAAGACAAAAAGAGAATGGGTATTTATTTTTGTATAACACCTCTATTTATATATTTATACACTTGTATATAGATGTATATGTGCCTTTTATAATGCTATGGAGACAGAAGGCATCCTCAGCAAGGTCAGAGGAGGGCCCAAGAAACAAGGCAGCAGCTACCCATGGCACCGGGCTGTTCATCAGAGCACAAGATTGAAACAGCAGCACAAGAGACGTTGCAGGACATGGCACAGAGCTGCCACCACCATGATCTAGCACCCTCTTGCAGTGAGGGCTTCACGGAAGATAATGCTGTCAAAAAGGTCTTTTCCTCTCCCCCACAGGAAGGTTTGTCCCAGGAACACACTCCTGTGAGTGGACTAGAGTTATGCACTCTGCCTAATCAACTTAAACAACCCTTCGCATACACGCCATCTGCAGCCGCGTATCTGTAAAGACAAACCCACGCTTTAACATCTAAAATAAAGGCTTTAGTCTTTTCTGTGGCTGGCCATACACTAAACCCTCCCACAGAATGAACCTACTCTTTTTTACTTGCAGGCATACAGCAAGCAGGACACTGGGGGAAAGGTGACATTTTCCTTCAGTTGCACTTGCAATGTAGCCACCCACACAAATCTTCTCAATGCTGAGCTCAGGAGAAGAGGGACAGCCAGTACCTGTGCCAGTTAAGTGACATAAAACTTCTAGTGAGGAGCACAGCTAGAGGAAATTATCATTTATCTCCAAGGACAGCTGCATGAGTTTGGTGATGGGGGGGAACCTGCCATCCTGTGGTTTTTCAGCTTCAAAAGCTTTCAGCATCCAGGGCTGTGGTTAGTTTTTTCCCTTAAGGAAAAAGGGGATGATCAGCACCTTCACAGGGACCTGCGGAAAAGGCAGGCTGCACAAGTACTGTTCCTTGGGTTGTGCTGGGGCCAGCAGCTGTTCTCATGCCTGGCTGGATCCTGGCTGAGCATACACCGGCAGAGGAGCAAAAAAGGCTCCCCACAGGGAGTGGGGAGGAAGAGCAAGAGCAGCTGCAGGTTGTTCAATCTATTTAATTAAAAATTAGCAACACACCCCAAGCCCCTCCATGTACCCTTGCACTGGAAGAACAGTGCAACACAACCCCTCTGCTTTGGGGATGAAGGAAGTTTTCACAGTAAGGCAGGGTAAGTGCTGTAAATGATCACGCACTGCTACCATACCAAATGCCAGAGGCCAGAAAGAGTAAAACCTGCAAGCATACAGAGCCTGGCCTTCTCACTCTGAGCAGGCAGGTGCAAGCCAGTGGGATTACAGGCTGACTTGGCATATGCTGTACCCTCCTCCTGCCAGGTAAATACCACGTCTTGCACTGCAGTGCAGTTTTCCACTGCTACAGAGCAGAGCCAAGTCGGAAAGGCTTTAATGAGCTCCATACCCACCTGAGCACTGTAGGCCCTGAGGAGAAAGGTCCCTTTGCTTTCTCCAAACACATAGCACTTCCCTTGATTCTAACGAGTAGCAGAGAGGTGCCATTGCTGCTAGAATCTTCAGCAAATAACATAAAAACCCACCCTTAACGGCAGACCTCTTTTACCATTTTTGAGAACACGGGTACCAAAGCTGTATTTGCCCGTGTGAAACTCATATCCAGCCTTCAACATACACACACACACACGGACACCCACAGAGCGCAAATCTCTGCAACGACTGATAACAGCATTTACTAGTTTGTATTCGCACTTTTTTATTCCGTATCTGTCACTACAGTCACCTTTTGACAGGGGAAACAAATATAACCCTTTACAACTAAACCCCTGTGTAGCCAAAGCAGTTCATTTCTTGCTTCCAGGTATGACTACGGCCACAGTTACCCATGTCCCTTTTTAAAGGAGACTTGGACTGTTAGTTACCGTTTCTGGTGTAAGAACAGGGAATGATTCAGTTGGTCTCTCAGAGTCCTGTGGTGATGAAGGTTGTGGAAAGAGACACCCATCTTTTCTGCTAAGGAGAGCTAGTTCTCTTAAGCATCCATCTTTTCTGCTTAGAAGATTGATTTCTTCTCTTAGGAGGGCTGTGTCATGAGCCATGTGCTTGAGCTGTGACTCCAGCCTGGCTTTCTCTTTGATGGCAGTAGATCGAGTGCCCTGAAATTCTACTCCCTGTAAGGAGAGGAAAAAAAATAGCTCCTATAAAACATGGGAGAATGAACAGCAGAAATTTATTTCCAAGTGGGAAAGTGAAGCTTTCCAAGAGGCAGGACAGCTTCATGACTTTTCCACAGTCAGAACTACGTGGAAGTTGGAGTGAGAGACCACTAACTTAGATTCAGACTGTCACAGGTGGCTGCCTTATTCCCTAATAGAGAGCAAAGAAAACACTTTAATTCATTTTGGCTGTTTCCATGTAACAAAGGCATAATTTTGACTTGCTGCAAGATGCTTTTCAATTAGAAATAAGATGATTTTGTTTTGCTATTAGAAAGCAGCTAAGTAAGTACAGAGAAGCTAAGGTATGGCCTACTTCAAGATTGGCTCATTCATCTCGCTTTCTGCAAGACTTGGAGCAGCCATTCAGACAGTGCCACTAGGCAACTTGAGCCCAAATTGCTGACTGCGGAGCAGGATGTGAGACCAGAGAGCTGGTGAGGGCCACATGATCCCTTACCTGTTTCTGAACAGTCCCAAACCTGCATGTAATATAGTGGCTAAAAGGCTTACCAGATCATTCTTTAGCGAAGCCAGCTTAGTTTCAAATTGATGCTTTTCAAGGCAAAACCGGTTCAGCTGCTGCAGCTTGCTGGTGTTTTCCTTTGTCAGCTTCATTAGCTGCTGCTGCAGGTCCAAGATTCTTTTCTAGAAAGATATAAAAGGTTAGCTGGGATGAGAAAGGAGACAAAGCGCGAAGCGGGGAAAAGCACTAGGCACAACAGAAGTGTCACAGAAGAGGTAAACAACAGACTGATCCTGCATACACCACCTGATCCCACAGTGCCTCTAATGCAATCTGTCTTTGTCTTTTTTTGTTTTTTAGTATTTGCAAATGCCTCAGTAGGTAAAGCAGTTAGTTAGGCAAAAGTGTGGGAAAGAAAAAGCCATTCGGTACATAGCTCTTCCACACACGCCTTTCTGTAAGGGCAGCGTAAGAGTGTTGCCTGCTTGCACCACAGCAGCTGAGCCTTAGGCCGCCCCGGATAGAGAGAGGAACTTTTCAGACTGCACAGGCTACCGTCTCAGGCATGAACCAGGGCACCAAAGGCAGTGGGAGGAGGCAGTAGGTGCCAAAGCCAGCTGAAAATGAAATGAAAGCTCCCTGGAAGAACTTTGCATAGGGACTGAAGCAGAAGGATGCATTCGAGGAAAGTAAAACAGAAAGACCATCAACTACTTCCATGAGAAAATAGGATGTGCGTCAGCAACTGGAGCGGAGGTAAGAATGATGATGGGAAATGGGAATTGGACATTATGGTCTATTAATGACAAGTGACATCATACATAAACCCAAACGTGAACATGTTCACAAAAGATTTTAGCATAACTATTCAGCCCCAGGGAAATGAAGCCTTAACAGATCATCATAACACATATATCTTCCTCCTTTCCCTGATCTTTACCTCCCACTCTTTTAGCTCCTGGGAGTGTATGTATTCTTTCTCCATTATTTGCACTTCCAACTCTTCCATGCATATGTTAACAGAGTGTGCTTGAACTGCTTCAAAATCAACGAGCCGGCCAAACTTCTTCATCAGCAGATGATTGCACTTCTCTTCCAGTCCTAACAGAAGGGGCACAACACAAATGGTAACACTGTCTTTCATTGGTTAATAAGAACTTCTGCCTTATCCCCAGCTTTTTGTCTGAGCTCTTTGGTATTTGCTCTGTAATTAATAATTCACACAAAACCACACAGAGCTCACAACTTAGTGTTGCCATTTGTCCTTGCCCATGACCATGTCTGTATGGTCACTAAGACGCACTCTGAGCCAGACCTAGCAAGCCACTCCCACAGCAAAGGCTACATAGGGCCTCCACAGGTTTGGTGGTGCTAGACAGACCTTTGGATTTGGTCCTTGGGAAAGTAAGTGTTTCAAATAGGGCTTGTTTCATTCTTTTTAAGTTACACAGAGGAGGAAATTGCCAAAGGAGCTTACATAGCTTTGGGGAAAGTACTTTTTTCCTAGCAGTTCTGGTTTACAGTCAGAAATAGCAATCATGTGTCCTGATTTCCAGTGTCTCATCTCAGCCAACTCTCCTTATACCAAGTTCCCTAACTATTTCACACAGCCTAATGACTCTGCAGTGGTAGAGAACTACCAGTACTTCATCAAAACAGTCCACTTGATCTGCTCTTTCTGTTTTATTTTCTGTGGTAACCAGCTATGACATCAGTGAGACTGTAAAGACAGACATCTGGTGAGTTGTCCCCATCCAGTGAGGGGGACACAATGAGCATTAGTACGCTGTGTTGTTCAGAGTCTCTGTTACTCACGTTGAATCTGTATCTCCATCTCCTTTTTGTCCTGGACAAGCTGCTTATGTTGCTCCTGGGCCTTCTTATAGATCTCTCTTTGCATTAGCTTTTCATTATGCAGGTCCACAATTCTCTTCTGCAGATACTCTAAGGACTGGTTGGTAAATACCAAAGCCTGGGAGAAGTCACTAGGCATCTCCCCATTAACCAAGTATTCCACCTACAAGAAACAGCCATAAGCAAGGCTGACTTTACTTATGAACGGTGCTGGTGATCTCTCTGGATAACAAATGTGTGAGCATTACAGAACTAATGAGTAAGGTAATAGTAAGTGTGGGCACAACTCTCACATTGTGGGCCAGGGAATCACTACCACTCAGCAAAACTCAAAGACTACTTAGAGCTGTGATGACTGCCCACATACCAAGCTGTCTACCCTTTCATGGCACCTGGAACAAAGGGGGAGTAAGGGACTCTCTGTCAGCTGTACTTTTGAATGATCTGGAAGCTGCAGGATTGCATTTGGTATTTGCTCTGTAATTAATAATTCACATAAATAAGTCAGGCCTCAGACTCTTCTGTCTTTATTACCAACCCTTTAACGGAGATACAACAAATCAAAATAGAGCTGAGCTTGCCTCAGAGGTATATAAGCCAGAACAGGCAGAGGCCTAGCTTCTCTCTCTGAGGACAAGATTCATCCCAGAGGAAATAACAGTATTGTCTTGAGTTTTCCTCTTCATTTTCTACTTATCATCTCTGTGCTAACAGCTGTGTAGATGAATGCATTGCATCCAATCCAGCATTCTTGAATTGGGCAAAACTCCCACTAGTTTCAATAGCTTGGGGGATTTATTTGGTTTGGTTTTTTTGGGGTGGTTTTTTTCCAGGAGAATATCAGTAGGTATGGACCTGAAGGAAAATCCCATGCCAAACCTATAAAACACTTGAGGACTATGCATATTTCAGCAATGAGGCAACCTGCCTGTCCTTACCTCTTTTCTGTCAGTATAGGAGAAGGGAAAAAAATCATCTAGAGGAAATAGTAGCATGAAGCTCCATTAATGTCACTTCACTTCCAGGAGACTATGGTGAATCAGGAACTAAGGGCCCCAAAAAACAGTAACACCATTGTTCAGCTGTACATAGGCCATTCTGCACCTGCAGATGTACAACATCTTAAATTACCTGATGGAGTTTCAAAGGCACAACTACATATAGCTCATTCAGTTTCTGCTGCTTTTCCCACTGAAAGGTCTCCAGTTCACTCTTTGCGGTGTCCAGACTGGTTTCCACTACTTTTGCCTGCAGAAAGACAGATTGTGGACAAACAAAAAACCTGTAGTACTCAAATACACAAGGCAGCAAGGTTCTGTGTTAGAGCTCCTAATCCAAAGAAAAAGAAGTATAGAAAAAAGTGCCTTTTTTTTTTTTAAACATACTGTGATAGATGAGTTTCGCAGGCAAACATGAGGCTCATCTACATATTCAAGCAACATTCTACCCTGAATATCTCTGTACACATGTACACTCATAAATGCCTCCTTAGTAGAGAAGTCCTGTATGTATCAAGAGACAGCTGCTTTGTTTAGTGTCTAAAACACTTCTAGATTTACAGAGCCTGCAAGATATTTTTTATTGTGTTATGCCTGGAAATGCTTATTGATTCTGCATGAGAAAGAAACAATTCAGACTCAAATGTCAGACCCCAGGGTGACTATGTGGCAGCTGGCACTTAGGAAAGCCTTTAAAAACTAAACAAAAAATGTTGTAAGTTAAGCATATTTGATGGAACATTTTTGAGACACAATAAAAGCAAGACTTGCATAATGTTATTTTGTCAGAACTCTCTCTCTATCCCGGATAACCCTTCAAATTAAGATATTTTTGAATTAATATAAATCAAATGTCTTGATGAATGCAGGAGCTCAAAAAAGCTAAAAGGAAAACTTGTACCAAGTGAGTTTATTCAATGATTATTATGACAAAGAGCAAAAAGAAATAGATGGAAGAATTGCTTTTTTATGCATTTATTTTAACCTGCATTTGTGCTAGGGTAAGGATTGTTCAATCTCTCCATTCCCATACACATGCACAGAGGATGGGCCAGGCTACATCAGGTGTTGCACCTGAACCAGAGAATCCAGTTTCTGCTGTTGCATGATGGTCAGACAGCTGGGAAGGAACTGGACCTAAAACCTGGATCCAGCTCTGTAGCAGCTAAGGTCAGACCACCTTGATTTACACTTTTCAGGAGGACAGGTGACCCACGTTGAATTGCCTCCTGCCTCTGTGCTACCACAGATCTCTCTACCCAAACTGAGGCCTCTCAAAGGTTAGAATTTTGCTTTTAAATCTTAGCCAAAATCACTAGCACAACATTTCCATTGTAATGGAGCTGACACTTGCTGAGAAGAAAACACTACAATACCTTTTCGGCCAAGGCATTATATTTCTTTCTGAGGTTAGCAGCAACTTTCTTCTCCTCTGTTAAAGATTTCTCAATGTCTAACCGCTTCTGCCGGAGCTGGATGGTGTTTTGGAAGAGTGCCTCATTGCAGTCTGAGAAGAAAAGAGTCAAAGAATAGTTTTGTTTCATTATGACTGTACTGTAGTTGCAAGCTTGAGCTAGTAGCTTCTCCTACTGTGCACATTGCCCAGCATCCTCCATAATAAGACCATTCTCTTGGCTCCCTAAAGTTTCCTCAAACCTAAACCACATGGGCCACGTTCCTCCATGAGGGGGTGAATGTCCTGGATGGATCTGTTTTTCTTTACATTCAGTGAAGACAGTTTGCTTCCAGAAGTAAGACTACAAGCATCAAAGCCAATATTAAAGCCAAGTGCTCAAAAGTAGCTTTTGTAAGTAATGCAGTCCCAGTAATTAATACATGTTACAGTACAGTATTCAATTATGTGAACATGTAGTTGTTTATCCATAGCACCCTCCTCTATAAATGATGAACTTGCTGTAGGGAGCATTTGTAGCTCTATTTGTAAACAAAGCTGTGGTTCGTAAGACCCGTTCCATTTGTTTCATGGTGAGGAAGATCTGTGAATTTCTAAAACAGTCATATTAATCAAGTCAGCATTATCAACCCAAATCAGTGGGCATAATAAAAAAAAAGGCAAAGCAAATTACACATAAAGAGACAAATATGAAGAAGCTAATGCAACATGTAATTTCCCCATTAAATTAGTAATTTGCACTTTTTCGATAAGTAAAAAGCCTTTTCATTTCTTCCCAACATTTCATTGAAAAAGGAGATGAATGAGAAGTTAATAAAAAATTCAATTTGTGAAAATGATGTTAAAATCCAATTTACAAAAATATTATAAGGTCATTTGTTGGTAAGTTCTAACTGAAAATAAAGCAGTGTTGTTACATGGTCATTGACATATCACTCAAAGATTTTTTTTTAAAAAACAACACCCTAATCTAGTTAAACTTATGCATAAGACAAGGGGGGGGTGGAGGTTGCTTGCCTTTGTTGAATGAATGAAGGAAGGAAAGAAGGAAGAGGATTTTTGCAAAGTAAAGCTCCTAACTTTTCAGATACTCATGGGAGCAGCCTAGCAACAGGCAATTGCTGCATAAATCCACGAGGTGGTAACAAAGAGCTTAATTTAACACCACGGTAGGGTCCCCGCAGAACTTCCCTGAGCAGGGATCTAGCTAGGCCAGGCAGCAGGTTTCCAGAGAGCAGTTACAGCCTTGCTCCAGCTCCACTCCTGAGAGGAGACTTTTCTCTCCAGAAAACAGCTGTGAAATGGTGAATGGTTCTTTACACAAAGTTATTAATTCTTAGTGCTTAGCTAAGTTTTATTTTTCCAAACTTTTTAATTAGGGTACCCTATACTACCAGCAGTTTAATGATCTTCACACTGAGATTTCCTGGGGAGGAACGCTGCACTGAGGAGGGGTACACACATTCTGGCCCTTAATGGCATTAATATGTGGTGAATAATGAAAAATTCTGTGTTTTCTTTTTAAACACACAATATTGCCCCTAAAGCTAAACAAGTAGTCAACCCAAGGAAATGATGGCTTAGGTACTCTTTGGGCAAATAGAGTCATCAAAGACTTCATCTTCAGATCCAGAATTTCTTTCATCAATCCCCAAGCTGGACTCTTCGTCATTCTCCTCTTCATCTTCTTCATCTGGAAGAAAAGGACAGTACTGTTGGCTTGCAGAACACCCCCAGACACATTAGATGTGCATTATGGTAAGGTGCTGGTGAACACAATCCAAATAATCCATGAAAGATCACCTCGGTAGTATGTGGATCCAGGTACCTTGTGCCTATTGCATTGATTTCATAATTTCACAGAAAGAAAAAACAAAACAAAAAAAAAAACCTGAAGAAGAGAGGTCACCTAGTAGTGCCAAATGCACAGACATGGGCACGTTTTTGGAGCTTCCTTCAATAATGTTTCCTCTCTTTATATGTGCTAGGAATTTAAACCTTGTAGGTTTACTATTCTGCTACAGAGATTAATAACCGAGCAAAATACAGCAAGGCACAAAACTGCCACAAAATCATCACTGCTGTCTGCACCTTTTGCTAATCGTGTCCCATTTAAAATCAAAAGCCAAGGTAGAGAGAGAGCACAAGTATTTTAGCTCAGTAAGACTGCCTAGCCTTACCAGTTTAAAACCGAGTCACTAAGATAAATTAAATCCTTTCATAATATGTTTAGTCCTGTGACTAATAGGTGATTGCAGATTAGGTCTATGATCTCTCATTAGTCAATGGACAGATTAAAAGGAGAATGTCATGAATGTGGCAGACTAATCATTTATCCATAGCGCCCATTGGTACAGCATAGGAAGTAGCTATTTAAAGCTTTGCCTCTTCATACCAATTATCAGTCCTCAATATTGATTTACAGGAAGTAAATTGCAAGAGCTGTCATCAGACCAAATGCAGTCACATTAGAAACTGAATTACACCATTGTTATAATTCAAAATGGCTGCCACAGAACATGGGTTGGTATATAAACAAATCTGGGTAAGTCTATGGTATTTTGAACTAAGTTCAGTGCTGCATGTACCTAGGACTCCAGCTAGACTGAGAGACATTTGCTTGACCACATGGAAGTAAGTGTAACAAATCCACAAAACAAAAAGAACAGTATCTCCAACCTGCTTCTCTTCCTACTTCTTTTTTTTCCATGCACTTTATTTTCTTCTTCAGAACTTTGGTCAGAAAATGGGAAAACTCATTGTTTTCTCCAAGGGATGCTCGGAAGTTGGCATAAAGAGCTTTCTCACATTCCTGAAGCTTTACAATCTCACACTTTCTATCCTCCATTTGTGCAAGGTACCTGTTCAATTTTGACTAAACAAACAAAAAACCTACTTCAGTTAAAAGGTACAACCCACATGTGTGTATATAGGATGTATCTGTGAAGATCTGGAAATACAAAACTTCTCACCCATGCTTCAATCAAGCAAAACCTAGAAGTATGTTCTTAAATTTAAGTATACTATTTGTCAATTATTCCACATCATGAAGTACCCATTAAAATACAACTGTTAAGATTATGAAAAGATTAACTATTGGAAGTTAAAAGTGACCATCGTAGGTTGACATCAAGAGTTTCTTGTTTTTCAGAATTTAGCACTAGTTGCTGGATCAGTACTAAAATTAAGCAAAGAGATGCCACCACTTACTTTATGGCCTGCTTTTGTTTCAAGCCATGCAGTAGTGGTACTGTTAAATCCAGAGACACGTGGCCTACTTACTTGCATGGCCTCCTGCTCACTGATGAGGTTGTTAACATGCCCCTGGAGAAGGTTCTCATGTTTCTCAAGGTTCTTCAGGATAAGCAGCTCTTCATACCACGTGATGTAGCGCAGCTCAGCAGTTTTCATCTGCACATCCAGCTTCAGTTTCTTGTGCCGCAGAAAGCGAAGTTCAGCATCAAAGTTGACCACCAGTGCGTTGATCTGGAGCATGTGAGAGAGTCAAGTGAGGAACAAGGAAAGCATTAAGAGTGAAGCCAAACATGTAAAGCTAGAGAAAGGAGCAGAAGGGGAAAATTGTCTCTGCCAAAGCAACAACTCACCCATACTACTTACTATGGATTACTGAAGCATTTAGAAAGACAAAGTTAATCCTAAATATGTCTTCATTCTCAGCACAATAGTAAAAGAATCACCAAGGCTTCACAGAAATGTTTTAGTGCATCCCATTCCACCCCAGAAGTATTTTACTCTTCAGAGAATTTTTTACAGTAGCCTGAAGTAGTTCATGTAACAACCCCAGCTGTAGCAATAAATACGTCTTCTGCCTTGACAGACTTCTTTCAGAACACCTACCAGCTCTTCCCTTACACATTTACAGTTAAGTCAGTACTAGCAGCTGCCAACACTAACTTATACATATGTGATGGACACAGCAGCATTTGGATATTCTCTCAAAATCTTCACACACCTGAACACAAAGGTGCCTGTGCTGGGGTAGACCAAAGAGTCAATGGCTAACAGCAGAAGCTAGAGAAAATACGGTAAGAAATGGAGCAAACAAGTGAACACTGGCTACACCTCTAGCACACTCCTCTCTGTACCCTCCTAAACTCTAATTTATGGACATCCTGAGCCTAAAGTGGTATGTTTGTGTTCAACAGCTTTGAATGGATTTTTCTTCCAGACTTCATCAAATTGTAGCTTCCCCCACATCCTAACGCTGAGTTCCAAAGCTTAGTTATTGTTGGAGAGGAAAACTATTTCCATTTGCATGTTTCAAGCTTTCTACATGGCCATGTCATTTCATAGCTCTCCTTCTTTTAAGAGGTGATTCCCACCTGCCTTTTCTATGCTATTCATAATTTTATCACCTCTGCTACAACCCTTTCAGGTTTCTCCTTTTCCAGGACAAAGATGCTTTATCCATTTAGATGTGCCTTTTAAAGCAGCTTTTCCATGACTAAGCCTTTTGGTTACTCTCTTTTGTACCTCTTCTAATTCTACAAAAGCATTTTTGAGACTAAAGGGTCAGGACTACAGTTATTTAAGAGCTGAGAATATCAGGAATCTACAAAGTTGTAGTGATGCTCCTTTTTTTCTCTTCATCACTTTTCAAGTAATTTCTAACATTTTACTTGTCTTTTTTGGCCACTAAGTTCATGGTTTCATAGAACAGTCAATAAGAAATCTAAGATCTGTTTTTGAAGTGATAGTCAGCACACAGGTCACAGGTAGGAATTTATACTTATTTACACTGTAAGTTTGCACCAGACAGCATTTTCCTGAACTTAAGAAAGGCAAGAGTAGCTGCAATCCTGAGAAAGAATGAAAGGGTTTTGGTTTTATTTCTGAGATAGTGGGATTGTTCCATCTGAAAAAAAACACCCTTTTGATTTCCTACCTTTTTAATCAAGGTCTCCTGCAAGTATAGGTTTTTTATCTTCTCCCGCTTTAAAATTTCCAGTTCCATTTCCGTTGGCTCTGCCTTCTCGATCTCAAAAACCTTTCGCTGCTCTGTGACCACAGATGATGCTATCTTCATTGGGCATGTACCTGCAGCCTGTGCCATAGGGTCAATCTCTTTAATGGAAGGAGCTCGAAGAAACCCATGCCTAAATGCATGAGATGAGGGAGACCCTTCCAGTTGTTCCTGGAGCTTTGCCTTGGCCTCCTGCTCCTCCTTGAACTTCAGGAGGGTATCACTGTCATATTCAAATTTTTTTTCTGGAACCTCATCTGGGTATAATTGAGGGATCAGGGGAAGAGGGAGATGTTCTGATAAATCCAAGGCTGCCTGTATGGATTTCAATTCTTGCACTAAGCACTTGATCTTATCAATAATAGAAACCTTGAGATCCCGCAAAGACATTATCTCTTTGTTCATATTCACTTTCCTCTTATGGATCTGCAAAGGAAGAACAATTTTAGTAGGATTCCCCAGGAATACTTACGTAGTACATACTCTTCCCCAACACAAGCAATGGTTAAGAGGCTTGTTATGCTGACTTTCCTTCTTTCCATACTAGCTTTCTTTTCTGTACCATCTCCACACATCAGAATTTTTAAACTGCTGTCTTTCAGTCTATGGTTTTAAAATCTTTGGAACCACTTCTCTTCCCCTCCACAGTAAACAACAAAGGTGTAAGAAAGGAAACAAGGCTTCCCCATTCTCTCAGTTCCTGACTTGATTGTGGGTTTCTTGACATGAGATGTTGATAGCAGTGCAGAGAGCAGACAGAGACTGTGAAAATAAGCTGTGGGTTTTAAAGGATTAGTCATTTGTGCTGTCTCTCATTAAATACAGAGAGTATCTCAGCTTTGATATATGGCCCTCTTTTCAGGCATATAGTACAAATAATACACTAACAAAAGGAAAACCAGGTATCTTTTAGTATTTTGTAAAGCAAGCAAGACAAAAGAAACATACCTGGGAGGACCTTTACTGTACACACTACCAAATGCACAGCTGTAAAGAAATCTAGACTTCTTTGACATAGTCATTGAAACAAAGCTGTTATCTCATATAACCTCAAAGATGCTGAAGAGGTCTTCCACAAAATGTAGGTTCTGGGAGGCAGATGAGATTCTCCTCTTTTATATGTGATGGCAAAGCTGAAATCACAGCTACTACAGGTGGTTAAAAGTGGAAAAGAGTTCTGAATTTTCAAAGTATAGCAGATAGTGAGAAGTCTTAAAAGCAAGAAAGTAACATTCTGTCAGATGCTTTTGCATTTCATAAAAGCCACTAGATGTCCAAAACAAATTCTCTCCAGGTCTTTCATCAACCCAGAGTCACAAAGTCAATTCAGAAGACTTTGTCATTAGCTGAATATTTTTTCTCTAACTCAAGATGAAGATCTACTAATCTAAAAAGCAACAGCTATGTCAGATGTAAGAGGTGGGAATTAAACAGCCAAGTGCAGCAAAACCTATTTGTAACAACTTGTTTGCATCTTGCTTGGCCTGTAGGCAGATCTCAGTAATAATTCTATATTCAGAATTCAGCAATAATAATTCTGTTTGACATCATTATTTACCTGGATGATGGGGAAGAGTGTATCCTCAGCAAGTCTGCTGATAATGCAAAACTGGGAGGAGTGGCTGATACACCAGAGAGTTGGGCTGCTGTCAGAGGGAGAGGCTGGAGGGATGGGCCAACAGCACCCTCATGAAGTTCAACAAGTGGAAGTGCAAAGTCCTGCATCTGGGGAGGAACAATCCCATGCACCAGTACATGCTGGGATGACCAGCTGGAAAGCAGTTGTGCAGAAAAGAACCTGTGGGTCTTGCTGGACACCAAGTGGACCACGAGTGAGTAATGTGCCCTTGTGGCAAAGAGGGCTACCAGTATCCTGGACTGCATTAGGGAGTGTTGCCACAGGTCAAGGGAGGTGATCCCTCCTCAGCACTGCTGTGGTCACCCCTGGAGTGCTGTGTCCAGTTCTGGGCTCCCCAGTACAAGAGGGAGATGGCACTACTGAAGACAGTCCAGTGAAGGGCCACTAAGATGATTAGTAGCATCTCTCATATGAGGAACAGCTGAGAAAGCTGGGACTGCTCAACCTGGAGAAGAGAAGGCTCAGGGGGGATCTCATCAATGTATATAAATACCTGATGGAAGGGTGCACAGAGGGTGAAGCCAGGCTCTTTTCAGTGGTGCCCAGTGACTGGCAAAAGGAGATGGACAAACTGAAACACAGGAGGCTCCCTATGAACATCAGGAAACACTTTTTTACTGTCAGGGTGACTGAGCACTGGCACAGATTGCCCAGTGAGGTTGTGGGGTCTCCATCCTTGGAGATATTAAAAAGCCACCTGGACATGGTCCTGGGCAACCTGCTCTAGACGCCCTGCTTGAGCGGAGGGTTTGGACTACACTGGAGGTGTCAGAAGTGTCTTCCAACTTCAATCATTCTGTGATAAGGAAATGCTGTATTAATTTACTCTTTTCATATGGAATAATAATCAAATGTGATCTAACAATATATTTGGCAGAAACTTCTCTGATCCTCATATAAGAAAACAACCCTATACACTAGCCACTTGAAGTAAGTGGAATTCTTCACCTGTATAAACCTGGAATTTACAAGAACTATTCCCTCTGTTTGCATTGGCTTGTCCTACTGACTTCGATTAATCACTGGGTATCTGGTAACATCAGCATGGCAATGAAGTACTGGAGCTCAAGCATGAGATCAGAATGATCCAACAAATCCCCTGAGACTGTAGTATTGCTTTTGTAATGCTTAGACCTTGCTATCAAAGCAACCCAGCCTAGAGGGTGCCTGAGATTAGGCAGCTGGTTCATGAGGGTAAGATGGGAGAAGATTGAAGGCCACTGAGAGTATAACTTACACTTTGCCAGACAAAGATAAACCATGCATTGAAGAGGCTCCTTTGTCAGTAAGCAAGGAAAGAAATAAGCCTTCCTACCAAAAAGCAACTAGACAGTTCCAAGTTCAATAGATATATTTCTTCATTGTTCTTTTAGCTAAAGAAATTTGTCACTCTCTTGCACTCCAGCCAAATAAAATGAAAAACAGTTCCTGTGAGAAAAAGGAAGGGGGGAAAGAAGTCACAAGGAAAGCAACAAAGATACTGCACAACATTTGAACTTTGTGTGTCTTTGTGGTTAAAAGACATGTGGTAGCTGTAGGAATCCTATCACAGAAAGGTGGCTCCAAAAGACCTGGTTTCTCAGGAAGATTCCAATGCTTAGTACCCAGAAGTAGTGATTGCCAAAGTATGAATATGGAAAGGCCACACTAGAAACACCTGTCCTTGCTCACATCCCTGTTTTTACAAAGGTATTTCATGGCAGGAGTTATTCAGCTGCATGTTTTAAGGAAAGCGTACCAGTCACTAGATGATAAGACTTTTTGAAGAATTCAGACAGATGTTCCTGCTAAAGCACTAGAAAAGCTAAATTCTCTTTCTCGTTTAAAAAGAGCCATCTGACAGTTACCCTGGATTGATTCAGGTTTGAGTTTGGTGAAGCACTAACAGTTCACAAGAGAAAGGCTGATTTGTAACTAAAGCTGACTCAAGATAGTCTGTCCTTCAAGGCCTCTTCCCACATCCACTTTGACTTCCTCTCACAAAATTTCTTCAGTGACTAATACAGTAACCTCCCTCCCTCAAAAAGGGCGAAATATACACATCAATGAATCAGTTTTCATACCAAGACTTCCAGAGATGTAAGCTGCATCACCTTCTTCTCTGTGTTCATACGCTTGTGTTCAGGGACTCTGTAGTTAGTGGCAGTCTTCAGCTCATAACATCCCATATTTTCCTGTGCTTCTCTGATGGCCTCAACATCCTTGGGATTCTCATAGTCATCACTGGGTTTGCTCTTGTATCTGGTAGGTACAAAACAAAGCTGAACTTTAAGACAGAAAGCATACGGAAGAACAAACAGGGTCATCTCATACCTTCTGATTTCTGCGGCAAGGCTTGGGAGGTGAGCTAGGATCAATAATCACACACCTCTTTCAGAAACCAAAGGCTACTTTGAGAAGAGTATCCTTGCACATTTGAACGAAACCCTCAGATTATTTTTTTTCCAGAAAAACTCTTGTAACATAGCTCTGCCAAGGGGCAGGTTAAACCTCTACACTCGGACTGAGTTCTGGGTTTAGCGAGTACTGCTCTCAGTCTGTGTCAACACTCCACCACCCTGCAGCACAGAATACCTGATCTTATTCTATTCTATATTGTTAAACACTTAATAACCTTAAAAAGCCTTGAAATCTGACTCTACATTGGTCATATTCTCTGTCATTCATCTTCTAATGAAGAACTTCTGTACTTTTATGAGCATTCAAAGATGTCATGCCTCTCAAGATAAAGACCAGCATGGAGCGTGAAGGCATATCGCAAACACTCACATAATGGCCTTGATGTTAGCACAACTGACCTAACCCAGCTGTTACAGCATCTGCTCTATGTCGTGCTAGTAGGGTTAACTGAGAGTTGACTGTAATGGTCTAGGTGTCACTCAGTCATGATTGATGCAGACACGTTTTTACTCCCTATCTGAAGATGCAGCTACCTAACCGAATTCAAGTTTTTTTAATATTTTAGAAGAACCATAGAAACTAACTGAAAGATTTTAATGCTCTCGAGACTCAGAGATACAAGAAAACTAATCTATTTTAATTACAACCATTAGAAATATAAAAAAGAGAGATAGTGCCATATGACAGCTAAATAGCATTACTTGACCTCAGACAAGAAGCAGAACTAAAAGGGCACAGAGTCCAGTTCAGGACTCACAATTCATCCCACTCTGCCTTCCTCTTCATGATCTTCGCTTTCTCCTTGTCAGATTTCTCAACAATTCTTCTGATTCGCTCACATTTTCTTTCTATATAATGCACGGTTGGCTTTCGGACCTCTGTCGTCCTCAGCTTTTCAGCCTCGCCCTCAAAAACTGTAGAACCTGGACCAAAAAATAACCATGTGAAGATGTAAACACCATGCAGCACAGCGCAGTCTCAACTACTGGAAACCTCCTGGCACCACTCCTGTAGAGTTGGTGTTGATCAGTATCGTTCCACTGCAGTGGATGTTCTGAATGTATTCAGGTTCTTTGACTTGACTCACATTCTACCCATGGCATTGCAGACAATTGCTGGCATTGACCTATACATGGAAAACTATGGATGAGTGTTACTATGGATGTAGATACTGAAAAAACATACCACAGTTATATTTCTTTACCTGTACCTAAAGAAATTATAATTTCTTTAGCTTGGACTCAGGAAAACAACCTGAGATTTAAGACAGAAACCATATTACTAATAAGATTTAAATAATCATCATTAGTCCTATGCATACGCCTTGTCTCTCTGATGATCTCTCCTTGATTTTCGGCTTGTTTCCATGCCTGTTTAAGTGCCATCTTCGTCCATGATGGATGTTCCTTATCTTGGTAGTATTTCTCAGACATTGCTAGAAGTCTGTATGTGGAAATCTGATGATTGCTTTGAATAGCATGAACAACAACAGTGTCAAATTCCAGTGAGTCCCGAAACCTGAAAAGCCAAATTAGACAAAAGTGTCTGATGTCACTAGGCACAAGCTACAATTTTTCCTTGACCAAAAGAATGTGAATAATGTAGTTTACTAATTGCACATACAATCATTACATGTAAGTTCACAAGTCGGTAAGTAATAGCATGATGACATCTGACACTATCTATTGACTTTTACCCAATCTAGGAATGGAGATGCTCAAGAATAAACATATTAAGACCTCTCCCAATATTGAAACTTGCACCTGGCTCTTCATGAGAATATCTTTCATCTTCTGTAAGGACTGACGAAAAACATGGTAATTTAAGTCTTTTTCCCAGTCACACACTGTGTGCGCCTAAGTTGTTTTTGTTATTGTGTATTATTTCTATTGTGTATTTATTTTTAGGAAGTCATATTTTGTTACATACTTAGATTCCATCACTGGAAGTATTCAAAAAACATGTAGATGTGGTACTTCAGGATATGGTTTAGTGGGCATGGTGGTGTTGGGTTGGTGGTTGGACTTGATGATCTTAAAGGTTTTTTCCAACCTTAATGATTCTGTGATTTAAGAAAACCAATTCAAAATGCACCTCATGCTTAAATTTGTGTTCTTGAGTAAGTTCATTTCATAAATTTAAACTATATAGGGAATGTTGTGTTAGCAATGATATTAAAATATCTGATAGACATGCAAGATGCCTGAAAACCAGGGATCCATTTCACAGATTGTTCTTCAAAGTTGCAACAAGAGTTCTTGGTTCTTACTTAACTTACTGACAAAAACCCATGCAAACTCAATCTCAAAAAACACACCAGTTTTCTTCATAAAGAAGCAAATCAGAATGAAGCTACGTCTTTGATTTTCATATCTGAGTTTTTACCAAAGATTCAAGAGAAGTAAGTACACCCAAATATCAATACATACTCTTGTGTATATTCCAAGTAAAATGAAAATATAATCAGAACAGAAGAAATATTGATGGAGGGGGTGGAAATCACATTCTTCTTGTGGCAGGTATAACTTTGTAAATGACAAGCCCCATGACATGCAAAGTCAGAAGGAGAAGTAGAAGAAAAATGGTTACTGATTTTGTAGTTTCTGTAGTCCAATCAAGTGTTTCTCATGCTCCCAAGCTAGCTCCTTTTGCACTAACTGGATTCTCTGTGCTGTCTGCCTATTCAGCTCCTCAAAGATCCTATGGTCCATCTCATACTGCTGCAGAAAGACAGAAAACCCAACGTCAGATTATCTTGCCTACTAGGTTTTAGTAATAAATACTTTTGCCCAAATGCCAGAGTTCCATGCACATCAACACAATCCTTCATTTCAGGAACTATTCAGATCTCTACAGACAACCACATTTTTCCCACATGCTTCTTAAATGGCACAAATCATCAGCTGTAATTCAGAAGTCCCAGCAAAATTATACATTCATAGAACTACCTTAGGGTAGTTGAACAAAGGGTTGGACATCTTTGGTCCCAACACATCGGGCAGCAACATTTGAGAAGAAGGTGCCTCTAAAGGTAAATGACCCTTACAAAAAACTGATGTACCTCTCGGGGCAGCTGCATGTGCTTAGGCAACTCCTGATTCTTTTGAAGAAGAAAAAGAAACTCGTGCCTCAGTGCAATTAACTCCTCTCTTTTCTTGTTTTTTTTTTCTTCAGCTTCCTTCATTATACGTTCATACTCCTTTTTCTGCTTGACTTCCTCAATGCTGAAAATGCATGAAAAAGGAAACGGTGTTATCTCAATAGAAGACAAGGGAGATCAGTTTTTGTAACCTTTTAGATTTCCTTGACAGCCTTAAACTCTCAGTGAACTCAATGGCTCTGAAGGTAACTTAGAAAGGAATCATCTTCCTGTATATTTGTACAGCCCTAACATCATGGGGCTTTGACCTTCACCTTGTGTTGTCTCTGTTGTCTGAAATTAAGTCTTAGAGTACCATATTTGAATTACTACAACAGAAAAGTAGATGAAATAGAAGGAAAGGCTGAAAACTGTCTGTGTAACAAAGAATTGACCCAAATTCAGAGTGATCAACTTTGTCCTCTTAGGAAGCAAAAAGAAATCTGTGATCTGAAGAAAGAGCTACCAACACTTGAAAATCTCTTTCATCATTATCCAAGCATCTCTTACTTGTAGGCACTGGGATCCTCAATGTCTTCAGTAGCCTTCTCCTTCTCAAGACCACTCTGGAATAAAAATGTTGTCTTGCCTTTAAACAAGCAACAATAGTTTCAACAGACAATAAAGCTTTACAAATATTAAGACAGAGCTCCCATTGCCTCTCAGAAAACTAAACGAAACCTTCATGATCAATATTGCTATATAGGCCTTAAACATCAGCTTTTAATGTTTCAAGAACACGCTGGTTTCCGCTGGGATCAAGTTAAATTTTCTTCACAGTAGCTGGTATAGGGCTATGTTTGGGATTTGTGCTGGAAACAGTGTTGATAACACAGGGATGTTTTTGTTATTGCTGAGCAGTGCTTACATAGAGTCAAGGCCTTGTCTGCTTCTCATCCCATCCCACCAGCGAGTAGGCTGGGGGTGCAGAAGAAGTTGGGAGGGGACACAGTTGGGACAGCAGACTCCAACTGACCAAAGGGATATTCCATACCATATGATGTCATGCTCAGCATATAAAGTTGAGGGAAGAAGGAGGAAGGGGGGATGTTCAGAGTGATGGCGTTTGTCTTCCCAAGTAACTGTTACATGTGATGGAGCCCTGCTTTTCTGGCGATGGCTGAACACCTGCCTGCCCATGGGAAGTGGTAAACGAATTCCTTGTTTTGCTTTACCTGTTAAACTGTCCTTATCTCAACCCATGAGTTTTACCCTTCTGATTCTCTCCCCCACCCCACCGGGGGAAGTGAGTGAGTGGTTATGTGGCACTTAGTTGCTAGCTGCGGTTAAAGCACGACAGTCCTTTTTGGTGCCCAACATGAGGCTCAAAGGGTTTGAGATAGCAACAGATTTGATTGGAATGTGGTAGATTTAATTTACAGCTATTATTGCTGTTTAGCTATTAATCGGCAGGCTCCTGTGCTTACCATGGGGCTTGCTTGCCTTACTGTATATTAGAGTCTAGTGCTCATTAGTGGCTGCTTCTTGCTTTTGCTGCTTGCTGTACTGCTTATCATCTTTCTCTACTGTGCCTGGGAACATTTTCATAACAGCAATGGTTTACATGTAAAAGAACTAATGAAGCATAGTTCTTAGGGACAGAGAACACAAATCCTATATCCTGTCCATCAGCATTAACCATTACATCATTGCTTGTCCTAACTTCACTCTGTCCCATAACATCTTTGGTTCTCTACCCCTCAAACCCAATTCTCTTGTCTGCCCTCACTGCCAGGTTGACAAGAGACAACATATCCTGGGCTAATTCCAAGTTACATGTGTAATTCATCTGGTTTGCTTCTGCTGACTGCATAATGGGTTCACAGTTATTAGCTGTGAAGAATGACAGATGGATGGACACTGCAGTTGCACAAGCCTCATTTCCCTAGGCAATCATGCTCTAAAAAAAGAGGAGAGCCTATCACCCTACAGTGAATACAGTCGTACTAAATTGTTCTGTAATTTAACTCAATTAGTTTCAGAGGATTTGTATTTGATTCTCTAAGAATCTCATTAAGTTTAACGAAGATGGAATTTTTAAAATCTTCCACATGACTTAAAACTAGAATACTTAATGAAGATATACTTTGATAAGGGAAAAACTCTATTAGGATCATCATTAAGCAGTGTTGCTAGCCTGAACAATAGAAGTTGAACATAAAGATGTTTATATAGAGTTACTTACATACTCAAAATGTTGAAACTGTATAGATGCTTTGTAATTGTATATTAATCACTGCTTGTAATACTGGAGCTAGGAAGGCCCCGATATCACAGGTTTCAACCATTCACTTAGTTTAAGAAAATTATTTTGAATCTTTTATCAGTGTTAGATATTCTTGTGATACTGGTAAAGAATTCCAACTAGTCACAAACAATTTAACCAAATGATCAAAATCACAATTTCCTCTCCATCTCCCTTGTCAAGCATCTTTTAAAGCACAGTTACCAAATAATATTAAAAATATTTAAAAGTTGTATTTGTTTTATGTTGACACTTTCAAGATTTTTACTGTACTGAATGTTTGTCTAGTCCAAAATTCATTGTGTGTGATAGCACTTCTTTACTCAAAAGGTCTCACTGCTTCTTGCAAGCTATATTTGTTTAATTCAGGCACTCAAGAGATCTTTTTTTAAAAATTCAATAAACTCTGAACATTTTCAGTAGGTGAGTTGACACTGCTCTCTTCTTGTGTATTATCAGTAGAACTGTTATCAAGTTCCAGCGTCATCTCTTCAAACACACTAAAAGTTATGAGCTTTACCGTGATTACAGGGACACCTGTAGAATCATTACTGCTAACGCTGTCCAAGAGTAAAAGAGCAACAGGGTCAGTATCATACTGTGTTATTTTGCAAATTTAAAAAATCCAACTTTTGAACTGTATATGAATGGTACTAGATGCACTAAGGAAATATACATTTGGTATTCTCCAACATTATTTCTAGAGTCCCCATTCAGAGCAGAATCATACTTTACTGGAATTAAATCCAAGACAGGTATTAAGTATGACAAATTTTGTGGTTCTTTCATTCTAGGAATGTGCATGATTACACCTTTGAGTGGAAAAAGACTAGTAGAATATTACATATGAACAACATATACTATGCTCATTTGGAGAAAAACACAAAACATTCAGAAGGAACAATGCAGTCATAGTACCTGTTTATTAGGGAATGTTTTGCAAGAGTTCTTCCTCCAAATTGTTTGGGAAACCTCAGCTTTTGCTATGAAAGATCTATGATGCCAAATAATTGAACTGGATTTTGCCCACCTGCATTGTAATTGATTCATTGTAAATAGGCCTAATTCAGTGAAAGAGGACAGCAACTTACCCTAGGAGAGGGGATTTTGGCTTTTAGTTCTTTGTGAACATCCTCTGGAGACAAGATGTTGAAAGTAAAAATGTTTCCATCTCCACCACAGGTAATCAGAAACCTATCATCATAACTAGAACAGATACCCTGGATCTGGCCATAATCATTGTCATGTACATTGAAGGACCAGTATTCCTTCAGGGTATTCACTGAGAGGTCTTTATCTTGGAGAGGATAAACACGCAGTGCACCATTCTGCATCCCACAGAACATCAGTAGTCTGCTGGTACTGTCAAATAAGCAATGAGAAAGAGTAATAACAGGCAACTTGTAATGAGTAAGGCCACAGCTCAAATGGGATTCTTCTTTAGAACAGGTAATCTATCTGAATAAATGTAGCTTTCCCAAGATTGTATGCTGGGAACAAAGTATTTGGACCATTTAAAGTATGTGTGATACTACTACAAACTTTTTTCCAGTTAACTGGCTGCTCAGGAATGTTCCAGCATTTGCTGAGTATCATGGAACTGGTCTCAGCCCTGAGTTGTGCAGGGCAGCAGACACCAAGTTCAGAGCTAGAAAAACAGTTTTCACTCCCTGCTCTCCATCTAGCATGGATGGTGATGAATGCAGCCAGCTGTAGATTAAAGCCTGAACTAAACCTGCTTCCTTAGATGCAGATCATGCCTAGCCTTACAGGGAACCTAATATTGGGAGTCTGAAAATAGTTTACCCTTTTCATTCGTACAGTTCACAGAATGTCCTGAGAATCATAGAATCATAGTCTGTATTCTTTGCACAAGAGGGATGGACTGATCCCTCCATGTTCTCCTTGGGGGCTAACTGTGTCCCTTCTTTGCTAATTGCCAAAAGGAACTGCTGTTCTGATGATCACAATTTGCAGAGACTTCTAATGGGTCTCCTGGAGATCTACAATCTAGGATGTTTGAGTCCTAATCAGTACTTAATTAGAAATCAGTCATTTTCATCTTTCAAGGGCTTTTAAAATTTTTAAAATTTTTTTTTAAATGTCACAGTGCCCAACTTTGTCCATTAGGAATGTTAAGTGAAACTCAGTGCCAGGAAAACCAGGGAGAATTCCTGCATACAGTTGACCCACAATTAAAAAGGGACAAAGCAGTGTACCTTCCTCCCTTCCAAGTTCAATTTCATCAGGTTTTATCATGAAGCTAACTGTTACACTACAATGTTTTACCAGAAGGAGATTTGGTGGATGGGATTGTTGTCAGTGTCCTCAATAGGAATCACTTCAAAGGGTTCATCTCTCCTGTTTTCAGGGTCATCTTGGTGATCATTTGAGGAGAATTCACAATGATAGAGGAACCCTGAGTCATATCCACCCTGAAGAGGAGAAGGACCATAAAGAAATGGTAACAAAAGAACACTGAAGCAGCTGACCAGGCAAATGCAATTTTCAGAATAATTCTTCCTTTCTTAAGGATCTACTATAGGATAGAAAATGTTACTTCCAAACATCTAGAGATCCTATCTACCCACAGAGAAAAATCTATCATGATCACTGGCATTACAAGCCATCCAACCAATATGTTAAGATTCTACCTTGTGCTTGTGAGGGAACAGCTTAGTCTTTGTGCCCATTCAGGCATCACCAAGAAGCATACCTATCGGAACTTTACTGAGCAATCTGAATTGGAGTGACACTACTGATTTACTTCACAAAGACCACTGAAATGATCAAGTATGAAGGGGATTCCACGTCCTAGAGATAGCAGGTTTCGAATCATAAGTTTTCTAAGGCACCCTGATGTGAGGGTTGCCACTCCTTGCAATCCTGTCAACATGAAATAAAAATTGATTTACCAAGGAAAGCCAAAATTTTCCTGGTGCTGAATAAAACCCACAGAGGATGGGACTGGGCTCCTCTGGTATGTAGAGAGGTGGCAATGGCTCTTCTTCGGATTCCTCTTCAGGTGGCTCTTCTATCTCCTTTCCCATCTCCTGTTGCTGCTTTATCCATTCGAGCTTTGCTTTCTTCTTCTCCTGCCTTTTTTTCTCTCTCAGTGCAATCTCCTCTTCCAGCTATTACATCAAGCAGAGAAACATAGAGACACGAAACCCAGGCACTCCATGCATTACTGATTGAAGGAATCTCATAAATTAAATCAAAGGTGGTCCTGGCATTATATATATGGAATATCTAGAGAAATCTCTTTTCCTTCAACTAAGCAGAGATCAACCAGACTTCATGGGAGTCTCCAGTGAAAATGCCCCATTTCCCTCCTCCAAAGAATTTTAACTCATGGCCCTTTGAAATAGAAACCATTCTGCATGAGAAGCAGACTTCAGCATTTCCTCGGAGAGGTTATTCCCCAAATTAACCACTATTAGCATACTACTTCTGCAGAACTCCTAAGCCCTGTCCTGTGCCTGCCCAGGAAAAAGAAAAGCACTGGAAAGCTGAACTCAGATTCCCAAGTTCTAATGCGTCATTGAAGTAGAGTAAAAAAGAGAAGCTGTAAGAGACTTTACTTCTGAATAATGAAGGGAAGACATTTGCGGATTTATAAAACCTTTAAAGCACCCTTTCCATTCAAGCCTACTTTAGCATAAACAAACATCAAACATTCTCTAAAACATGATCTTCCTAAGAAGCTATTAGATAGCAAGTCATAGAGAAAGGTCTGGAAAGGATCTCAAAAGAGCATTCTTCTGCCCGAAAGCTGAATCAGCTAAGCCTTAAATATTATCAGCTAATGTCTGTCTGAGCTACCCTTTAAAAGTCTGCTACAGGGACTCTACAACCTATGCAAACTATTTCAGTGCTTCACCACCCTTACTGTTAGAAATCTTTTCTTACATCTTATCTAAAATATCCTTGTTGCAACTTATTAATTATTGATCAATTCCTAGAGGAAAAATAGAGCAATTGATATTCCTTCTCTCTGTAGAAACCTTTTTTATTTTTAAAGATTTATAGTGTCTCCCAACAATATTATTCTCTTTTGACTAAAAAACCAAAAACATTCCCCCGCCCCGCCTCCAAAAACCCAAAGCCAAAAACCGCATACAGATTCTTTCAATCTTTCCTTACATATGTATGCTAGCTTTGTGATCATTCTTACGGTTCTTCCTGTGAAAAAAACACAAAGAAATCTTTCTCCTGAATGCTGACTTCCTTCTAGTTTTAAGAAAAAATGAGCCTTTGCCTGCCATTCAGTAATATGCCACTCAGAAGACAGGAGCAGTTAATAGAGCAAGCAGAGAAATCACAAGTTAAAAACAGAATCAAAGAGGCTGTTGAATTGTGGTGGATTGAACACGGGACTGAGAGCATGCTCACTGGAGTTCTGCTGGTGTGGTGTATGTTCTATTTGAATAGACAAACAATAACTTGTAATTTCAAAAGTTGAAATTCAGCCACAAATGGACTCTACCTGGCATTCCCTTTCACGAAGCCTAGCAAAAATCCTATGATGCATTATAGAGACTAGAAACCTTTTTGGGTAGTTTTGTTCTCTGGCACATGAAGAACATAAAATTCCTCCACAGGAGAGTTCTTTACCTTGATTTGGGATTTAATACTATAAAAATGAAAGTACTGCGTTGGCAGGTTTTTTATTTGATAGGTGGACACTGTATCCTGTTCCTCAGGGCGAGGGGCAGGAACCTGGAGAGCAAAGCCATTCTCACAAAGGATGAGCAGCGTGCTCTTTACCTGTACGAAAACACAGAAAATACAAGTATAGGGCAGAAACATACATGGAATTGAGAAAAGTGGGAAAAAGTTAGTCAGAAGATACATAGGCACAAAGCCAAGCTCCAGCCACACGGCATTAAGTCTAACTGTGCTCTTATTTAAATGGACACTTTTAAATGGACATCAGAAATCAGTGGGCTTCTTTTATACTATGTATCCTAGGCAAAGGTAAGGAATTGAAGAAGTTCCTTCCATATACAAAACAGCTATTCTTCTGACACTGTCTAGCTGTGAAGCAGCATGATGATATTTTGGCTGTTTGGTTAAATTAAAGGATAGATCTGGCCCAAAAGTTAGGAGCTGAGGTTTTGTTTTGGTAAGTGCTTGAAAGTTCATATGTTTCTATACTAATAAATCCCTTATATTTTCAAGACTCAGAATCTTGCTAAATACTATTTAGCTTTGAGTTTGTTTGTTCTTTGCTGGTACCTTCCAGGTCCTTTAAAATGCAAAGTTAGGAAGAATAGGTGAGGTAAGGGTAATAATTATTTAGTGTTTCGAGATTTTAAAAGGCAAATCTGTATTTAGTTTCAATTTTTTAAGGGATCTGGAGAATAGAAAAGGTTTATTTTCTCTGACCCATCACTAAAAATGTGTAAAGGGGGCATATTAGAGTTGCTACGGAAACCTCACCTAGAAATTATATGGTTCTGATGTCTATAAAATCTCAGCCTTACAAACGCATTCATTAAATGTATAGTATTTAATCACCAAGGTGGGTTTTTTTTAAGAGGAAAAAAAAGTAGTGTAACACTTAGATGTTTGTACTATGTTTAGTAAGTGTTCATAACTAGCAGTGGAGACCTGATACTGGTAGACAAAATTACTCAGAGGGAACCTAACATATCAAAGACATGATGGGTGCTTTTTTAGGAATACCTTGTCCTCAAGGAAAGGACTCAAAATGCAGCTATCAGATCAAGATCTGTCATTTCTGCAGTAAGATAGAGTTCATACCAGCAAGAGTTCTTTTGCCAATGCAGTTTTTATCAGTTCCCATGAACAAGCAGTAATAGCTACACTTTGCCACTGTGCACCAGTATAACATATCTTGCTGGCCACTTTGTCAGCATCTAAATGTAATGAACAATCTCCCTTTTAAACAACAATACTGGATCAACCAAAACTTCAGCAAAAATCTATTTTAATATGTCACCAACACACTTCAAACACAGAGCGTGAATTCCAAGAAGCACCCAAAAGCTTTCTTAATGTGGTCCAAAAGCTTTGCAAAAGCCTGTTTTAATATGAGCAAGAGGCACAGGCAATAATGCTCAAATAACTCTTTTCTCAAAGAAGACTAAGACCTTCCAAAAGCTAAGGCACGGGCTTGTTTTTTCAAGGCAGGATCTCAAAAAGCTGAGAAAAAAAATTGTAGTTTGCATATGTTTCTGCTCTTTATTATCCAAAGTCCAAAATATGCCCAAAGTGACTGAAGCAGAGATAAGCTACACAGAACCTCTCGTTCTGAAGCAACATGAAGAACAAAGTAGGAAAACATCTTTTGCATTGTCTGTAGAGAACATGGCTAGGGTCATGGATCTTCATTTATTTTCATTGGAAGTTCTTTTCAAAATTACATTTTAACACTGTGGAAAGGAAAGAAAACAAACATGCATTACTCACATGAGAAGGTGGAGACCACTGTAATGCCTGCACAGGCCCAGGGACACAGATGAATCCAATTGGCTCATATTCATCTTCAACAGCAAAAAAGAAAACAGTTTTGTCTTTACTCTGAGAAAAAAAACCACAAAGATGATGACTGAATCAAAGCTGACCAAAAATTCAAAAGACTGTAAGTACTTTATGACATAAACACATACTTCAAATGTTTTGTGGCTCAACAGGGGGACTTACAAGTGCCTCAGTACTTAGAATTGGATTTCCATGATGATTATGGGGAGGAAATAGAAATCCTGCCCACCTTGCTCTAGGGCCCTGAGTGCACCCATAACCCTTAATCACCCTAATGGGCCGCACCTGGGATCCTAAGCCATGCACTTTCTTGCCTATCAGCCCAGGAGCTCCTTTTAAAGCTCAGGCTCAGGACTGATTTTTCAGGTGAGGCAGCACAGGCTGATTGCCCCAGATAACAAGAAAATCCAGAACTGGTACACAACACGATGCATTGCTGCTTAAACCCTGCAGTAAGTGACATGCATGGTGATTTAGCTCAAAGAATGCATAACTGCAAATGCACTGATCATGGCTGAAGGCTAGCTTTTAAAAAGAGAGACCACATTGACTGGAAATCATCTTGAAGACTAGCAGGCACACTGACAAACTAAATGGTTGATCCTGTTGTAAGGCTAAGCAGTGCTGGGTAGCAGCTGGAGTGCTGCCAAGGTGGTGTATGAATGGACATGCTTTTACTAATTCTAAGATACTACTAAACTAATTCCAAAATGAACCAAATCCATCTTCGAAGGGTATTACAGTATTCACACTAAACAGTTCAGTAATTCACAAAATGAATTGTATGAACTGCACAGCTGCTTTCTTTCAGAAAACAAATATGAGTGCAAACAGATCCTTCTCTTCCCTCAGCACTGCAGAGAACTGCAAGAAGCAATCAACAGCAATAACAGAAGTATAACTGTGTTGTCAGTAAACAAACTTTACCTTATCTCTTTAAATAATCTCTATATTTGTGGCTTAATAAAAATAACCAAAGGAAGTGATACATACCCCTGTGGCAAACACATCTCCATTTCGTTCATATGCCAAGGCTGTAACTGCACTAGCATGAGGTTTGAAAGCTTGTTTCAGATTTATCTTTGCATTCTCTGTATTGGTCTGTCCTGCAAGAACAGGCAGTCCTTTGGGATCATAAACTTCAATTATGCGGACAACACCATCTTCAAATCCCACAGCAATTAGACCTCCTTTAGGATTTACCTTTGAGTGGAAGAATGAAGAAAAAAATCACAGTGTACATCTGAGAATTTGTATGGCACATGCTCTGGTGGTAACCTGTAACTTATTTTACATGGAAGTGTTGCTAAAGCACAAAGAATGTTTCATACATGGGAAATGTTGTTTACTCTCTCTAATATGCTACCGTAAAGGGAATGGGAGGACTGGGGGGTATTTTTTGGTTTGGATTGTTGGGTTTTTTTACGCATAACATGCCATTGAGACTGGAAATGTTAATGAGGATGTGGTTGTAACGTCTGAAGAAGACGTAATTCATACTGATATACAAATACATCAGTAGCTTCCTCTTAAGGAGAAAAGCTTGAACTCAAAAAATGAATTATTATATAACCCTGAATATAATATTGGGCATCGAATGTGGGTATGACTTTTAAAGAGGTGAGGGCACAGACTTGGGTCTGGCTGACTTCATGTAAAGTACAGTCGTCAACAGTGACAGCTACTTGAGATGGAAAGAGGAACCTATGGAGTCTTTATCATAGGCCCTGTAAGTAAGCTGATTGCTAACAATGTAGACAGGCTTGAATTGTGAGAGAGAAGAGTTAGCAGAAACAGGCCTGTGTTTTAGCTGGATCTAGCTGGACTTGCAGATTTAGCTGATATTAGCCATATATGGTAGTGTCTTGAAGTGATTTACAAGCTGAGCCAGCTTCAGACATAGCACAGATCAATATTAATGCACACCATTAATTCCGTATCTTTCCTCTACTAGAGAGCCAGCACTTCAGATGTGGCCTCCCCAGTGCTGAGTAAAGAGGAAGGATCACCTCCCTCAACCAGCTGGTAATGCCTTTCCCAATGCAGCCCAGGATGCTGTTGGACTTCTTTGGGTGCATTGCTGGCTCATGGCCAGCTTAGTGTCCCCCAGGATCACAAGATCCTTCTCTGCAGAACTGCTTTCCAGTTGGTGGGCCCCCAGCCTGTACTGGTGCCTGGGCTTATTCCTACCCAAATGCAGGACTTCGCATTCGCCCTTGTACAATTTCATGAGATTCTCCACAGCACAATTCTCCAGCCTGTCCAGATCCCCCTGAATGGCAGCACAACCCTCTAGAGTACCAGTTTTCTATGAGCTGCGAACTTGCTGAGAGTGCACTCTATTCCAGTGTCCCGGTAATTAATGAGGAATATTGGCAACCCCTACGGGACACTGGCAGAGACTTGCCTCTAACTGGACTTTGTGCTGCTGATCACTACTCCCTGGGGCCCAGCTACTTAGGCAGTTTTAAATCCATGTCACTGTTCACTTATCTAACCTGTATGTTGCTAGCTTGCCTGTGAGGATATTACGGTATACAGATGCTTCAAAGTATATTGGATGAAATTTTCTTAGATTAATAGCACAGATTTCCAAATACATTTGAACACCTTAAGCTGTATGTAAGTACCTAATGGGATTTTAAATGCAGCTAGATAGACTAAGTACCCTTGATATTTCAAATTGTGTTTAGCACCAACTTTTGTAAAACTGAACTGAGTCAGTTTTGTAATGCTGTACAATTTATTGTGGCAGTCAGCTTATCTCTTGAATGTATAGGTCATCACCTAACAGCATCCCTGAAAGTCTGCACGGCCAGAATTATAGTACATGAGCACTATCCCAGTGTTACCCTCACTTTGGAAATTCAAGTAAGCACCTTCCCCCATAAATTTGTTTATAATTAACCCACCAGGCTTGCTATGCTTCCTCAAGAATATAACTAGACACTAGTTTAATTAAAATTAGCAAATATGTCTGAAAGTGGTAGACTCCACACTCCACAAATGATCAGTTCTGGCAAGTTTTTTATGATTTATCTCCAAATGTTTGTGGATTGTCTGGGCTGTCATTTCGAAATGTGTTAACTAACTCATGTTAATTGACAATTACTCTGTGTGGGTTAAATAGAAGCTGTTAGTCTATAAACTAAGACTACTTCTGGGACTGAATACTGAGATCCGATTTTAAAACTGCAGGAAGACACAAAGTAGGATACCTGATAATCCACAGTAAAGTCAAACTGTACACGTACTATATACGTGCATACTACTCACAAACTTATATATACATACGACTACAGTAAATTCCACTATGGCCTAACAGTGGCTTCTTTAAGGTCTTGTATGGTGAGCAACTTTCTTCATGCTGGCACACTTATAGGCCCTTTCTGATTTTTTGTTAACACACTAGCAAAAACTCACAACACGAGGTGCCCATGTCAGTGCTGTTCCTCCTTGTTTAAACTTAATTTCACTCAGTTGACTGTTGCTGATGAAATCATAGATACGCACTGACCCTGTGTGGAGAGGCCACAGTAAGAATTTGTTTCTTGCAACATCACTTACATTTTAAGATTTATGGAGAAATGCCTATTTATTTGAATTAAAAGGTGGATAGAATGTTATTAATTTTCCTCTTTGAGTTCACCTGGAAAGACATGACTGATAGTTAAAAAGTACCACAGCTAGCATGGTGCTCATGAACAGAACATAAGCTTTCTTCTCTCTTTAACTTACACGCTCCCAAGAGTTGTTGGGGCTGAGGGATGCAAGAAGTCCCATGCTGACCACCATGTGTAATTTTCAAGTAATCACAGAACTGTGGCATACTGTAAAGAAAATCTGTACTGACATCATAGGAAAAGATGATATGCTACTACTTGAGATAGCCTAGGGAGGAAAATATCTAAATGGATGAAAATGGGAGATTGTCCAAAGAAAAGTCAGTTTCACCAGAGGTGAAATTAATAGACTCATAGACACACATATTGGTCTGCATAAAATTCCGTTCCAGCTGGCATATACCCTTAGTGTCATTTGCTCAACTGGTAGGAGTTTGTCTTCGGGCTAGAAGAGCATGTACATTGTGTAACACAGACAAATGTCAAGATACTGCTGACAAGAATTGAGTTAAAGCATTTTCTGGGAAGTGTAAATAACATTGTTAATGTTCTGGCCAGTGGTTCTTCTTTCAAAGCATGATAAAGCTAAGTGAGAGAGGCCCAAATTGCAATATTTATATAAGTTAAATGAATATGTCTGTAAATACATGTTAGCTGTTATTGAAAGCATGATAGCTATTGCATTTTCTAAGAAAGCCACAAATATTAATACTCACAATGCCTTAAACAGTGCTAGAGATGTATGTAAATTCCTTACAAAACAAAAATTCCGACACTTATCAATCCAGAGTCTTAAATACAAGTGCGTTTATTCAAACCAAATGTCTCATCTTTTCAGCTGTTCCTTCAGAACGAATAGAATTTACAAAGTTTCCCATTAAAAGCTTCTCTTGTCAAAATTCCAGGCTTTTAAAATGAAGCAGTTTTAATGCATTATATCAAAATGTTAGTGATTTGTCTTAACTATTAAACAAGTTATCCCAGGAATAACAATTGTCTGTAAAGTGACTTTTCAAAAGCAAATACACAACTTCAGTTCAAAACAGAATAGTTCCAAACCAAGCACCATTGCTCTTTAAAAACAATTACAGTGGTGTCAGAGGAAAGGAATAGTGTACTTACGGTCAAGAGCAGTCGTGGCCATAAGGTATGTAATTGGAGAGACACTCATGGCCTCAATCCTTCCAGAGTGAAAGGTATACATGCACTCTGGATCATGGGTCTGCAGTGAAAAACAGAAGAACAGAAATTCTGCTACATTCTGGAGCTGCACTTACAAGGTATTACCAGCCATACCTACAGTGAACCTGAAAAATCAAGACAGGTGCTGTTTGTGTGAACAAAATTTGGCATTCATGAGGTACCTATGTGCAATTCCCTTTTTTTTTTCCTTATTTAACTGTTCATAAGAAGTTCACAAGCAAAATTAGTGTAGGAACATTAAGTTAATTTAGAATTCCACCATTTTCTACGTGAAAATAAAGGGGAATGCCTTTCATTAAGTGGTTTCAGGTTTGGAATTAGTATTTTTAACAAAGAGCTGTTGCTCTGAAGGCAAAGAAAATGCTCTCAAGCCTAGGGCTTATGCTGCCTGGGAAATCATTTCATCATCCAAGGAATTCTAGGTTTTGCTATACATTTTTTACATTGGTTTCTATAGTATGCTTTGTTCATCTTTTATTTACCATAAAATTATTGGGACATAATTTTACCTGTTACCACATAACTTTATTCCACTCCAGGGGATTGTTCCCATTTACTTTAATATGTCTGGAAGCATAAATGAAATGCCCCCATTCTAACCGTGTCAGCTATTTCTCCACCAAAAACATCTCCAGCAGTAACACTAATAACCAGTAGGATGGTTATTAACACGTGAAGTGCATTTCATCTTCTCCTTGTTTTCCCTAGTTCTTTATGTCATTTAGAGACAACAGTAAGGATTGTTTCAAACACCTATCTAGATAGGATATATCAATACTCCTTGAACTCATTTCCTGCATCCATGCAACCTTATTACCAGTTTATGAGGATAAACTCCTTTGAGGTAACTTGAATTTGGCAGATAAAATTTCAGGAATCAAAAATCAAACTATTTTTTTAAATCCTGCAAAATCACTGTAATCAATAACATTATGAAAATAAATTTTTAAGAAAAATAATCTGTTTCAATGCTAAAATTTTCAACTGTGCAGCTTCATAAAGCACAAACTTCATTGTATATGCATCTAGTATAGTTAAAGGAAGTTATTGCAAAAGAATTGAAGAAATCAGAACTAAAAGAGAAGACAAACTTACCATATTTGAAAAAGTCAAATCTAGCTTCCAGATTGCTCCATTGGTATCCTGAAGAAGAAAAAACAAAACATGTAACCTGAATATTTTCAAACTCAATTTGGAAATAAAACTGCCCACGATGACTCCTTAAAAATTCCTTAATGATTATCGTTGTGAAACTGAAACAACTGAATATGGTGATGTTGGTCCTATCAGTCCTATCCATCAGTCCAGGATGACCAGAACTTGGACAATACCTTTTGACATTCTTCTATTCTTATGCAGTTCTGGCTTGGAAAGCCAGTCTCACATGTTACTATATACTAAAAATATAGTGTGGCCTAGCATAGAATAGTTCAGCTGGAAGGGACCTACAAAGGTCACCTAGTCCAACTGCCTGACCACTTCAGAGCTGCCCAAAAGTTAAGGCATATTATTAAGGGCATTGTCCAAATGCCTCTTAAACACTGACAGGCATGGAACATAAACCACCTCTCTAGGAAGCCTGTTCCAGTGTTTGAAAGAAGATTTTTTATATATAGATA
>NW_010562723.1:54586-68104 GCF_000687285.1 Phaethon lepturus
TATATATAAAATAAGAAGATATTATATATCTATATACATATTTCTCCAGAAGACTGAATTCTACCAAAAAGAAACATACTGACTTGTAAGGGACTCCTGCTGTTACTTAACATCACCTCCCTCATTCTGTTATTCTCCACAGACACGTACGTACTTGAGTGTGTCTTACCTGAGCATACCAAATAGGCTGTCCGCAGTCATGAACTTTTGACATGAAACTCAGACTGACATTCCTGCCAACATGAAGTTCATTCATAGGCTCCACCTCCAGTAACCCTGTGTCATCCACAGAATCAGCAGCATCTATTGTCTCAACGTTCCACACCTTCATGGCATTGGAAGCATTATAGGGACAGGTTATGTTTTCATACACAACTAATATGGTAATTCAAAATTATAAGGAACCAGGGCAGAGTAGATTCTACAGGTAGAGTATGAAAGCCGTCATATCTGCCTCGCTGCTTTGAGTGTAACTTAGAACAGTGACAGTCAGCAACTATTATTTGACACATTTGGGTGCAATGCAAAGTATATGTAAAGGTTCTCTGTCCAATTCTGAAACAACAGTAGCTTAAATTCAGCCCTGGCACTAGCAAAGCTATACACAGCAGCCTCAGAACTATAGGGAGTAAATGATACCTGCCTGCTCTCAGCATTGCTCATACTGAGACAGCACAGAAGAAAGAATAGCAAATCCAACATATCTGTGTTCAAGAATTCAAAGAAGATCCTTGTTTCAGGGGTAAGGACAAGACATCAGTTGGCACCCTTATAACCAAGTGAATTTTCCTAATGGGTTAATATCAATTTATAAAACACAACAACAACAACAAAAACTCCAGGGTGTTTGAAACCCTCCACTGTCTTAACAGTCAGCTTCCCATTGATTATCTGGGTCTTTCACACATCAGTAGAAGATACGTCATGTCTTCTCTTAAAGAGCAGGCAAACAAGATTGCAAAATCCTTGATAATTGACAGGTAAGATCAGAAACTGGTGGTATGGATAAGGAAAAGTTTTTGACCTTAATTTATATAATTATATATTTACTTCAGGATGCTTTTTCTTTTAATTGTTCCTCTATTTCAGTATATGTATATCTGACATGCTAGTTAATTTCTATGTCATTTTAACATTAATAGTCTGAGTTATCAAATACTTAGAAAATTAATTTCAAATATTGCTGTAATTTATCCATCAAAATGATATATTAATAGGCCTGAAAAGCATAAAGATTAACCAAAACTACAGAAGAAAAAAAAGTGTTAGAATGCAGGCAAGAACAAAGCTGTTAGAGAATCACTGAAAATCATTTTGATTTATTAGAGTAAAAGGTGATTTATTTACTAGTATTAAAAACAGAATGTGGTGTGAACACTATCTGATTCAAGCATATACACTGTGGAGATGTGCTCTTATTCTGTTTGTTCTAAAAAGTCATTCTCAGAAACAAACCACACTGCAAAATTCCCTCCATAATTAAGTCCTGGTAAAGAAAATATGTAATATTTACCTTCTGACCACAAATTTGCACACTTAAAGGCAGAGCAGAAGAAAAACTTACCCGAATGAAGCCATCCTTTCCAACAGTGACAACTTCTCCTTCATCCAGAACTAACTGGCTGACAGGGCCACTGTGACAGGGCTTGTGTCCAGATCGACAGAGCTCTACTTTAACGAGGCCCCCTTCCCAAAGCAGCAAGTTGCCCCACTCAGTCCCTGAGATAACCTTCAAAGCAAATGAAAATATGCAAATAAGCACCTGCACCTAACCATGCAGAAATACTGGCAAGAATCTGGTTAACATTTGTGGCTTCCTTCCATGAAAGCATTAAATTGATAGTAATGTACAGATATTTGCAAGAGAAGGTGTAAACGGTGAGAAGATTCAACTTTTTAGCAATGTGACATAATTTACATGCACTGAAATGGTTAAAGATTAGGGCTAAGAGTCATTGTATTTATTCACACTAACATTTTCACTATACCATTAGAGGAGACTCAGCTCTAAGCCAACAGAGATCTTTTGTCTGGGAATTACAGTACTAACTGTACTTTTCAATTGTTACAAAGCAAGCCAAGTTTTTGGCAAATTAATGTCAATATTAGCTTATCAGAGCATTGAGGGTCTAATTTAAATCACCTTGAAGCAAATAGTAACTCTCCAACTGAGTCAGTAGACTTTATATCAAAACCTGAGAGGGAAAGTAAAATCAATTGAACTTTTTCTTACTTACCTTCCCATCAGGCAGCTCTACATAACCTATAATGTCGGTCACTGCTGTTTTTCCAAACCTGCCTAAAGCTCCTTGCAACTTAAGACCAGTGAATGTGAGAGCCATCTTCCAGAACCTGAGCACACAAAAAACATCGTGCTCTGAAACAAGATTTGCTAAACACGTTCTTCAGTCCCTGTTGGACACTGTAATAATCTTACTAGGGATGCCTCTGAGGTAAGGGCTGTTCATTTATTATTCTTTTTCACAGGAGACCTTGGCTTTTTCTTTTTAAAATGAGATAAAGCTTTGTAACTACACAAACATTGCCCTATATAACCCCGATGAAAAAGCTAGGAAAAGGATTTGGAATGGGAAGGATGAAGATTAAACTACTATTTAAAATTAGTAAGTGTAAAATACATAGCTACAAATTTCCAGCTACAACCAATACACATACTTAGGGATACCTATTTTACTCTTGCTGTCTTCAGTGTAAGATGCTCAACTTTGTAAACCCAAGGGACTAAGGTCTTCACTTAATGTCATCCAAGTACACCCATGGACTTGAGTTTGACTATAAAATCTCACTGAGCCAAAGGTTTTATCCTAGATCTTCATAGCTATTCCTATTTGATCATTATATTTTTAGCAGTATAAAACATAAAATGACTGCATTACAGAAAAATTAACACCTACTGCAATTAGAGATGGTTCACTGTGTGTGCAAGAGACATTACATTTAAGACAGGTGTTGGAAATTGAAATTTGAGACCATATTTGGGTGAAAAGTCATATTTATCATGTTATAAAAGCTATGTCAGAGTTTATTCATAGTATTTTATCTCAAAAGAAAGTTTATAAGAGATTTTGTTTTGTCAGATTTCCATAAATAATGTATTCTAAACCATATTTGTTCTGGGTCTAGATAAGCCATTTGCTATTTCAGACCCACCTTGCAAACACACTATAGAGCAAATCCCAGATTTTGATCTGATTCCTCTGTTAAAGCTCAAAGAAACTTTAGATGCATTATAATTTTAAAGGTATCATTTCCACTACAATAGCATCCAAGTCATATCTTAAGTCTCTAGTGTATTAACATTGAACACTGGATAAATACAGAACACAAAGCTAATCCCTGTCCCAAAGAGCTTAAAGTTGTGGTTTATTTTTTATTACAAAAGGATCCATGAACTTACTAAAGAAGGGAGTGTATGGAAGCATACCTTCTGATCTATGGCTTGGCAACCATTTCCAAAGGCTGACCAAACAGCAGATGAGTTCATCAAAGGTAGAAAGCTCATAAGGCACAGGAGGCATATATGCTATGTTACCAGCTTGAAGACATGTCTATATAACTTTTTTTTATTAATTCTCCCCGGTGCTTGTTGAAATTACAAGAATGGAGCCAGTTGTACCAACATTCAACATCAAGCATCATCCTTTTTGCACAGCAAAGGTGTTAAAAGACTTGGCTAACTGGCTGAAGGACTTGAATTTTCTCATTTTTGTAATTGTAATGACTGGGTAAAAGAGAATTCCTCATTGGTCCATGTTTGTTAATAATACATTCCTGATAGTCATCTTCTACATATCATGACTTTAGCAGTGATATGTATTAATCCTAATCAGTAAACCTACCTGATGTGTCCTGCTCCAGATGTAGTTAGTTGCTCTTCATTACCAGCAGAAAATGTGACCTTGTAAACATCCTGTGAAAAAGCTTTTGACCTCAGCATAATCTTTTCTTGTTTCCAGTCCCAGATAGTCAGCATGTAGTCAGGACTGCTCCCAATACTGGCCAGCAAAGTGCCAGCATCATTGAAATCACCAAAAACATAGGCTTCCTCTGTTCCGTCTGAAGAAACATATAAGTCCCAATACACACACACACAGAAAAGAGGAAGAAACAATAGGAAAATCTATTTAGAAGGAGCTCAACTTTCACTGCAATTATTTTTTTCATTAAGTAATAGTTCTCAGTTGGCTATTTCTACTAAATAAAAGTTTCCTCACATGCAATAATAAAAAACTTTGACACTGGTGTTTTCTATTTTGCTTTGAAGGACCAAAAGGTTGTATTTCCTTCTAAACTTCTAAAGTGACCTACTACTCCATCTGCTGGGATCTATAAGCACTGGCCTATTTGTATAAAATGTAAATAGACTTTTTACAGTACCTCGCAGTATTCTGTAGGGCCTCAGTGAAGGATAATTGTAGATGATGAGGTTTGGTTTCTTTCCTTTTTCTCCCACTGCGAAGTACTGCTTAGTGGGGTGTGCCTTGAAAAAAGCAAAAGTCCCATTGCATGTTGTAGTGACTCCTTTGTCTCTATCCTGCTAGTTATTGAGATATTGTATTTACTCACTCATTAGTCAAAAGACATTGCCATAAAAACTAGGTTGCATTTTTCTGTGTGTTTATTCTGAACAACTGCCAATCTATTGCTCAATATCAGAATGAAGCTACTATGCACAGAAAATGGTATATTGCACATATAAGACAGAACCATGACAAACTATGAAATAATTTGCTTTACCATGCATTCTTTCACTATTCCTACCCCACTCAACCCACTAGTTGATACTTCCATGAGCAGCATTTGTGTCAGCAGCCATCTACTTCAGCAGACAGCTGTGGAAAAGCCATCCTGAATGACATTGTTCTAAAGACATAAAGATGTACCATGATTCCCCAGAAAAAGCTGCTTACAATGGAGCAGAACAGTCTGAGGTTGGTATTCTGAAAGCCTTGCTTGTGTATAATGCAACTGAGAGATGGCAGAGTCCTTCACAGGGTAAGGTCCTTCAAATACAGAGGAAGCATTTGAGAGTCCAAGCTCTTGGTAGGGGCTTACTAGAATGAAACCAGATACTTTTTCTCTTCATTTATCCAGGAACTTGCTTTTATACATTTTAACTGCAGGCAAAACATTACAGCAATATCAGCTGTGACTAGGACACATGAGTGTTCAAAAAAAAAAAAAGTTGATATGAGCCAAATAAGAATGTAATAGTTCTAAAAACTAATACCAGCTGGCACCTGTCAGTCCTTTAAGGTACCTGAGCCTGGGACTTAGGTATGCAGATATTTGTCCTCTGCCAATTATGTTGACAGGCTGAGTAGCCTACGCTGCATGGTCCACACATCCCCCTAATCAATACTGTACTTTTTTACGTGTATGCATGTGCAACTGTAGAAACCTCCCCCCAGGCAACAAAGTGAACATTTTGCTTCTAGAAAGTGACTAACACCCTAAAACATGAAACAAAAGCCATACTGTGATAAACCCAATTCCACCACCACTGCTGCTCCGGAGATGACTTTGAGATTTAGTTTTCAGGTCCAGGAGCACCACTTGGTTGCCTGCTATATACATCAGTGTTTGGCTATCCATCAGCAGCAGGTTTACACTTCTGGTGCAGTCATATCCAAAAGAATGTCTGAGAACAGTTTGATAAGGAAAAGACTTGACATTGGCTTTCTAGAAAAGTTTACTAAGTGGATAGAAACACTTAAACCAAAACTGAAATGGGAATACTGAATCTGGTGACTAAAAGCCTGATGGTAGAAGGCAGTTTTGTTCAATATACAGTGAAGGTAAAATGTATCAAGCCTCTGTAACTGGGGGGAAGGCACAAGTGAAGACCTTCTAAAGTTCATATTCCATCCTTTCATCTCCTCTACAGAGATGCCTCTTGCTTCTGCTGGATCCTTTGGGGCGGCAAGGAATTCATATTCTATCGGTGTTCTCCTTTCAAACAAAATGTAAGAGATATACATCAGATTACTAGGAACTGTTCTATAGACAAGGGATGAAACCAAGGAAGTGCTCAAGCTCACTTCTTAAATGTTTACAGGCAGATGTAAAGGAGGGAAAATCCAGTCTTCAACAACAGCTTAACTGTGTCTGCAGAGAAAACCACCAGCACTTGTGAAAGTCACGTATCATATCCCACTTGACCATTCCTAGAAGAGGACTTATTGTAGCTCTTAATTGATGGGCATCAGTTCCTTCGTTCTACCAGTTTAGATCTTCTGAGCACCAGGCCACAAATCTACCTGTTTTTTTCCGCATTTCTCCCTTAGCAGTTCTGTGAGGAAGTATGAGGTACTACAGTTACTCTTCTCCTGCCCTCCCCTCAGCTTCTTGGGGAACACCGGTGGCTACACAGAAAGGGAGAGCTTTGGAGGGGATATTCTTATTCTACTCTTCCACCTGGTCACGTTAACTTGGCCATGATCTACTTCTACAAGAGTACTTATAACAGTAAGAATTATGCCCAATAAGAAAAGTTTATGAGGTTAAGACAATGTTTAAGATTAAATTCACCCAAAACCATAACTGGTCAGAACTCTTATCTGTGTCTCAACCAAAGGTATCCCACTAATGCCACATAGGCTACGCCAAATTAGACAAGTACAATTTTAAGAACATATATTAACTATCCTTAGCTTTAAATTTGCACAGCCTCAACAGAAAGGATACTTAAGAGTAAGAAGGTTAATTGGTATCCCAGAGTCTTCTGTGACAAACGGCCGTGAATATATATCTTCATAGTTATAGAAGAAAGTTTCCGAGATTTTCTTTTCTACCTTCTCAGGCCTCTTTTGTGCCTCTGAGGGTACTTCACTATTATCTTGCTCTTCTGAATCGCCTTCTGCATCTCAGAAGTGGGAACATACAGGAAATTTATATTCACCATAAATTTTAGGCTCCTTGCTGATATTTGCATCTAACTGCAAAAGGCAACTATTCACACATTCCTTGCCTCCTTCAACAGAGTAGTAAGCACTCCATAGCTCACAACAGGGGTGCCATGTCTTAGTAGCAACTTGTCCTGGAGCAGCCTGTAACAAGTGCTCCCTCAGGCTTTTAAAAACTTTACTATGAATATTGAAAAATGAATTTAAAGAAGAAAAATTTTGAGAGTATTTTAAAAACATTGATTTTAAAACTCAAGACCTGCTGAAGTAGTTCAGTTCAGCTTTCCTTGGTGTTTAGATTTCAGCTATTAAACAAAGTTTAAAGAGTCTCTTTTCAATAGCTGTTGAACGTACATCATTATACATAACAATTAGTAAAAACACATACAACAGACCACCATAAGATGCCATTGTCCTCAAAAAGGCATACTCCTAACACATGACCCAGTGTGGTTCTTTGCTGGACTGCAATGCAGAATACTGTCAACTTGACTCCCAACTAGTCATAAGCACTTGTTAAAAGTACTTTTCAGTTTGATACCTCAGATAAATCCCCATTACTTATTTTGTAAGCTTCTCACCCTGTTTTGATTTTTTTCTCTCCTAGGTGTTCTATGAAAAACAACCAAAGGGGTCAGAGACCAGCCATTGGAAAGAGCAAAATGAAGGACACAAGGTAAGCCAACTGAAAGGGAGCAGAGAAACTCAATAACTGTAACTTGATGGCACTGGTCTGAGATGCAGTTCATAACAATAACAGTGAAAAAATGAAAACTAGAAAGTAGTGGGATTTTTAAGGTCATGCCAACATCTCCTCAGTGGAAAGCAGTACTCACCAATGCTCTCAGCATCTGATTCCACTTGCTCCACTTCTTCCTCCTGTTCAGCTGTAGTTGGTGATTCCTTTGGAAGGCTAGTTTTGCTTTCTTCTGCAAAGGGCGATTGGGATTACTCTCTTAGGTATGAATTCCTTTGACTAATTTGTTCATACATGCCATGTTAAATAAATACATAGCTCTGCAGCAGTAAAAAAAAATCCCTTCTGCCCAACGATGGACTTCCTGCTGTTTAGCATTAAGTGTAGGAAGAAATTTGCTTTCAAAAAAACATATTTTAAGACTTAGGGGAAGGAACGAAACACATCCTATAACAGGAAAAAGGTATAATAGGAAAATGTTGAAACTAACGTGCCAATATAAGCATCCAAAATCTTTCCAAAGTTCCATGGAGGTTCTCTAGTGGATTTTGTTATGCATGCTACCTAGATCTAGTGTGTTAGGTGACACGCAGAACATATGAAATAGACACTGGACAGGCATTTTAAAATGAAAACGGTGTTAAGAGAAATACAGGTCTCCGACTGAAAGAGACTGGAGGAGTTAACAAACTGATTGCAGTACTAGCTACAGAGACAGGTCTAAGCAGCAAAAATTTTCAGGGGAGATACTTTGTGGGCTGAGGGACAGCAGGAACTGCAGACACAGTGGTCAGCCCAGAACTTCACTGGAAGGGGTCATCTTTGACCAGAGTCAAAATGAAATTTGGCAACACCAAGAGCAGCAACAGAAGATGAATATGTACTAGTAAGGAAAGGAAGAGTGGTGAGACAAGCAAGAAGCTACTGTAAGTTCAGTATTGAAATCACTATATAACAGCAGGAAATACTCACGGACACCACTGTGATCTGCCTGTGCACCTTCTGCTGGCTTCTCATCGGCTCCCTCCTGTTCCCTTGGAAGAGATGGCATGTCCTCTTTACCTGGTGGTGGTGAAGAGCAACTTTTAGTATTTTTGCCTTCATCTGCCATTTAGACTATTTTCATTTTCTCTCAAATGCTTTGAGATTCCCAAAGATAATATTTGTGTTCTGCCTGTACACTACAAATATGGATACCCCAAAGATATGTCCTAATGCGTAGAGTTAATTTACTGGGTCAGGTTTTAGGACTCCAGGCTCTGTGTACGTTGCTATAGAAAGACTAAATATTGCGTAACAGGGGAAGCTGAAGACAGATTTATGTGCTTTGGGCTTCTCTTTAATATACTGGGGGGAAAATGTCTTTTTGAGACAACAAGGCCATTCCTCCACCTTTCTGGTGGACGTCACAAAAATATCAGGAGATAGGCATTCTGAGACCATTCCATATCTTGAATGGAAAAGCAGGAGAGACGAATGTTTAAGAAAAAAGGACTTTCTTCAAAACATTCTATATTCATGGGAACTGAATTAATACAATTAACACAATTTTAAAAAAGCTTTAAACAGCTTAACTAACACTCCCCAGCAGTTTTTCAGCTTTCAGACTGTCATTTTTGGATTGCTACAATTTCACTGGTTACCATTATCCTCTGGAGTGGGAAAGATCTAATTTTTTTCATATAAAAACCAAACACATTGATTATTTATATAAACATCTCTGAAAGAAGCAAAAAAGCACAGGCATTGCTCTTATTCTAAAGTTGTTCTGCCTTTTGATTTCAAACATGGTCTCCATTTCCAAACAAAATACCTTAAAATTAACATTGGAGCAGTTTTATACAATAAATACTAGTAGAAATCAGAAAATTCAGAAGTGGAATGTAAAGAAACCTAAATATTCAGGATGACAAATATAGGCAGAATGCAAACGAATCTCTCTTCATGTGTAAGCCTGACTTTGATACCAAGAAAATGCCCCTAAAAATGCATTTCTTGTTTCTGGCTTTGGGTGCAAATCCATTTGGGAAAAGATCTTTTGAGGCATTTCAAACTTTACAGGTATTTCAGGAAAGGCAAAGTGTCCAAACATAATGCCATCCACCAAGGGCGAATAAATATTGTAGACATGTCATTCTTGCCATTACATAGTCAACCTGCCCTACTTAATCTTCATGCAAAGGTTCTGAGTCTCTCCCGGAGTCTGACTTTCCTGCAAAATTTCATTTAAGAATTAAAATGAGATTTTACCCCTCAGGAGTGCTGAGAAAAACTTGAAAATAGACATGCAGAAAGTTTTACATTCAGAAAACAAATCAAAAGATAACTATTGCAATATATCTCTATATAATTAAATGAAATTCATGAGTTTTCAATGGGGTAACATAACTGATATCACTGAAGTTGGAGAAACATTTACAGACTAGTTGCGTAAATACATAAAGGAGTGTTCAGAGACCTGAATTCTAATTCCAAACCCAATAATGACGTGTACAATTTGTATCAGCCATTTCACCTCTGGCTGTCTCCGTTATCTCTTATGAAAAATGAGATAATAATACTTACCCATCTTAGCAAAGTGTTTTGATATCCATAGAGAAAAGTGCTATAAAATTTCAAATTATTGTAACTAATTAGCAATCATTTATCTTCTAAAAATTAAGACTATCATAGTTTTCATTATAAATTAATTCCTATCTGGAAAATGCTTTAGGCTGAAAGAGGGTATGAACATTTCCTCCTGCGTTGATATCTGTGTTCTAGTTAAAGAAAGCTATTGCAATGTTCACTGTGCCTATTACTGTGATGGTGTCCAAGCACTGCGCCAAAAAAGAAATTTTGAATTTAAAGACTCTGAGGAGGCGCAAGCGGGGGACACGTCTGCTTTGGTTGCAGATTCTGAGTTTCATGGGTTGATTGACCCAGAAAACTTTTGTGTAGGTTCATTGCGACAAAGGTATACGTCTCTCTGAATGCTGATTTTCTTTTTCGTTTTTTTTTTTTTTAGACAGTTTTCCTAAATAAGCTATAATTGAGGCTTTTGATACTGAAAACTGAGATAGTGGGAAGTAGAACTGGTGTGAAGCAGGAAAAAAAAAAAAAACAAGTTGGCTACCAGACATTTTTGCCAACCCTAATTATATACTATGCCTGACCATGGCAGTATTTTTTTTTCCCCCTAGTCCTAGTAATCCAAGGTACTGACCTGAAACATGACACAGATCCACATCAGTTCCAGTGTTTAACTAAGAACTCACTCAGGAGTGAAGTCAGGGTTTCTTTGTTTCAGTGGCCGGTGCTATAAGCTGTGAATTTCAGCTAAGCTCCATTTTCTTTCAAATTGCCTTTCTCTTAATTATGTTCTCAAAAGCCACAGCTCACCCCAGAATGAAGAAATGCATTCATTCAGGTATATCCTTTCAGTTATTTCAAAACTAAGATGTTTCGTTGTAATTTTGATGCCACACAGAATCGTTACATATAGGAGCTTCTCAAAAATTCTCAGTAAATTTCGTTAAGAGATTTCTCATCTCAAACAATTGTCTCATTTATTCAAAAATACAGGATAATTAAATCAAATAGGTGTTCATTTGGTAAGACGTAAACAAATTCACTGAGATGACACCACTTTCTTTGTATTTTGTCATCCTACATTTTTCCTCTTTCCAGAAAAAAAGCTCAAATGTGTAAACCTAATAAATGCAGTGCTTGCCTTCATAAATACCGTGACTGACACTTCAACAGCATAAAATGCAGCAAATTAAATAATGATCAAAATGCAGCTACAGTTTTACTTTAGAAACTGAACATATCTGGTAGTTATTATTTTAAGCTGTCTCTGCCTCACCTTTAACTGTGTGACTGTGCTTAAAAGACATCACCTATCTCACCCCAACTTTTACATCTACAAGAGTGTTAATCAGTTTTGTCCACTAATTCAGGATATGTAGAAATAGGAAACTATTACTACAGAACATAACTGCAGTGCTATTAGTACCAGTAATAAGCAAGATATTAAAAACTCATCACTACACTGTTACTTCTGCAGGATTTCATTTTTCATTTTCATTTTTTGGTTCACTCCAAAATGTGCAATTTTTTGTAGAAAAGCTTTGGCCACTGGTGGGCTTTGGGAAAAAAAAAAGTCACTTGTTCTTTACTTCAGGAGAGATTGTATTGTGTGTTATTCCTTTACATGTCTTTGTTCCATGTGAAGGAACTCATTTCATCCCAGGACTTCGTTTTGCTTTATTGCTTCCAGTCCTGACTTCTTAGCACCGTACTATAAGCCTTACAGACTCCACTGCTATCTTTCTGTCCTGGGGGTAACAGTGGCCTAAAGTGATGACTGCAACGTTTGCTATCATGAGAGGTGTCTGCCATGAGGAATTACATACTAGTCATCTGTTCCTGGCTGCGGCATCTTCTTCAAGGCTCTGCTTTGGGTATGTTGGATTTCCTCCCATCTGCCAAGTCCTGTTTGTTTAACTCATCTTCAGATACAGGCCCCTCAGCAGTTTTTTCCAAGTCTTCCATTTCTTTATGAAAAAGAGCATGCCATTGAACAACTCTCCAAGCATTCCTTTCAGCCTTCAGACCACATCAGAGTATATCAGCAATTCACTGGGCTGTTGCTGAGTGCAACATGTGCAAGCAGCAGAGTTTTGCAACACTTACTTTCATTGAAAAAAATTTGAAGTCTTTTAGTGCTTGCATACACAAAGGAAAACATCCAAGTGTAAATTGGGTATAGCTATCCAGTGCTGTCTGTGCATCATTATCAGTGAGGATTACGACAAAATTAGTAATAAGACTCGGTTTTAGGCAATCAACCCAAAATCACAAGGAAATAATTTTTTTGTAATAAAGAATATTGCTGTCTCTCTTATGATGCCCAGAAGACTTAAGAACAAGGATAACAGAAAATATCAGGTCTCACAGCAATTAAGGTTAAGCATATAAAATATTTACTAGTCAGAGACTGAGACAGCAAGGATAAATCTACAAAGCAGTATCTAGACACATCAACTTTACTGTAGCCCCATTGTCTCTTTTTTCATGCCATCAGAGAGAGAAAAGAAGTGGACAGGAGAGCCCTGCTTAGAACCTCACTATTACTATGTTGCACACATTCAAAATAATTTCCTATAAAATTAGGAGAAATAAAACCCAGCTCTGATTTCCAACCTTACAACTAAAGTAGTCCTCTGTATGATCCAGATGTCCTAGCTCTGTCTCATGCAAGCAAAAGTTTCAAGTCTCTTAAAGTCTGCCTTGTGAATAAAGGCTAGTTACCAGGTTTTTATTAAGCAGAAATGGAGAACAGGTGACATCACCACAGTTACTTATTAACTTACAGTATAAAGGAAAATCATAAAAATGAACATGAGAACAGTGCCACAAATGCAACAGGGAATAAAATTAACTGCCTCGCGCACGGTAAAGTAAAACCAACAGGTCCCACATTCCAAATGAAGTTCAGGATGGTCTGTCTCAGCTGCAGAACATTCATTCCCATTTCACTTTCCCTAAGCTAAGCACCTACATGCGAATAAAGGCTTTTCTTTTCCTGCCTCTGTGAAGGAAGCCTGGTCCCACACAGACGTCAGTGCCCACAAGGACGATGGCACCAGCCTTGCACAGAGGTGCAGGCCCGGCACTGCCTCGGCCTGATGCTTTTCCAAGGCCGCCTTCCACCTCGACACCGCGAAAAGGCCTTGGCGAGGCAGAACCGCCCCGTGACAGGCCATTTTGGGGGGGATAGCAGACAGGCAGGGGACACCTGGAGCGTCTCAAGAAGAGCTGGGGTGGGAGCCTCAGAGAGGCCACGGAGAGGGTGCTATAGAGGGGACACGGCGGGGGCACAGTGAGGAGATGTCCCGGCAGTGGGGAGCC
>NW_010562724.1:0-614 GCF_000687285.1 Phaethon lepturus
CAGGATACAATTGGCCTTCTGGGCTGTGAGCGCACACTGGCAGCTCACGTCCAGCTTTTCATCTAGCAGTACTCCCAAGTTCTTCTCCGCAGGGCTGCTCTCAATCCTTTAATCCCCGGGGGTTGCCCCAACCCAGGTGCAGGACCCTGCCCTTGGCCTTGTTGAACGTCATGAGGTTCACATGGGCCTATTCCTCAAGCCTTTTCAGGTCCCTCTGGATGGCACCCTGTCCCTCAGGCATGTCCACTGCACCCCTCATCTTGGTGTCATCTGCAAACTTGCTGATGGTGCACCTAATCGCACTGTCTGTCATTGATGAAGATATTTAAACAGTCTAAGTACAGACCCTTGAGGGACACCACTCATTACTAGTTTCCACTTGGACATTGAGCCATTGACTAACTCTTTGGATGTGGCCTTCCAGCCAATTCCTTATCCATCTAACAGTCCATCCATCAAACCCATATCTTTAGCAGCAAGAATTTTGTGGGAGACAGAGTCAAAGCCTTACAGAAGTCCAGGTAGATGACATCCGTAGCATTTCCCTTGTCCACTGATGCAGTCACTCCATCGTAGAAGGTCGCTAGATTAGGCAGGCACAATTTGCCCTTGAC
>NW_010562724.1:811-1208 GCF_000687285.1 Phaethon lepturus
AGCCAAGAGCAAGCTATAGGCATAGGATAGAGCCATATAGACTAGGCAGAGTGAGCTGGAAGCCCACTGAACTTCATTCATGAAATTCAAGAATGGACCAATGACAAGTCCTGCACCTAGGGAGGAAGAAACCCTGGCAACAAAACAGACTGGGGACTGACTAGCTGGAGAGCAGTTCTGCTGAAAAGGCCCTGGGGGGGTCTTGGCAGACAGCCATGCTGAACATTAGCCAGCAGTATGCCCTGGCAGCTAAGGCAGCCAACAGCATCCTGGGTTTGATTAAAAGGAGCATAAGCAGTAAATTGCAGGAAATGATTCTTCCTCTCTACTCAACACTCATTAGACCACCTCTAGAATACCACGTCCGGTTTTGGGCCCCTAGCCGCATCCAATACAA
>NW_010562724.1:1259-1915 GCF_000687285.1 Phaethon lepturus
AAAGGCATTGACAAACTAGAGTGAGTGCAGCAGGCCATCAAGACCATCAGAGGCTGGAGCACTTGCCCTATGAAGAGAGGCTGAGGGAAAAGGGCTTGTTCGGTCTGGAGAAGAGAAGGCTTCCAGGAGATCTAACAGCAGCCTTCCAATATCCATGAGGAGATCATCAAGAAGATGGAGCCAGCCTCTTAGAAGTTGTGCATGGTGGGAGTATGAGAGCTAACAGGCATACATTGAAACAAGAAAGGTTCAGAATGGATACAAGGAAAAAATATTTCATCATGAGGACCGTCAAGCATTGGAACAGGCTGCCCAAAGAGGTTATATAGTCTGTCCTTGAAGATTTTTCAATACCTGACTAAAAACCCTACGTAACCTGGTCTGACCTTATAGCTGATTGCTTTGAACAAGAGGTTGGACTAGAGAGCCTCTGAGGTCCATTCCAACATGAACGATTTTGTGATCGTGGACCACTTCAGTCACATTAAGGGCTGGATCTGCTCAATGGGCCAGTTGTTTCCACCTTTTCCATACTTTGACAGTAACTTCAAACACTGTTGTGAGAATTTTAAAAGAAAGCATGAGTGAGAAGGAAGAGTAGGAAATAGGATCATAGCATCTTTCAGTTGGAAGGCACCTTTTAAGGTCATCTAGTC
>NW_010562725.1:0-37275 GCF_000687285.1 Phaethon lepturus
TTCCCACTGCGGCTCAGTCAATGCCCCTCAGTCCGGGCTGGTTATAATCTCCGGGCTCTCGTGATGGACGGAGTGGTGTTTTTATGAAGTGCATAAATGCCGACTGCCGCTGGCTCCCACTCGCCGTACGCCGGGAGGTGGGACAGCAGAACACTGAGCCATTCTGCCCCGAGCGTCTGCACTAACCCCAATCAATTAGCACCTGCTTTTCGGGGCCCGGCCTCTCCCGCTGCCCAGACATACCTACGCAAGCACTTCGGGGCCGCTCACACCTGCTAATGCAAGCCCTGCGTGCCACACGCAGGCAGTGGGTGAAGCTGGGTCGAAAGTTAATTGTAAATCAAGTCCTCATTTTGCCTCGTTTCATCCCTCTCTTGCTGAATAACAAGTTTTGCATTGGCATGAAAGCTGGGCTGATGGCTGCCAATATTTGGAGTGAAAGTGGCATTCATAAGGGCTGAGCTCCTGGCCGGGAAGGGCTGCTCCAGTGCCTGCGATGGAAATGCTGCCACGATGCGCTGGGCTCAAAAGCAAAGCTGAACTCTAGAGCTGCTCTGCAACTATTTGCTCTTGAAGTTTTTGGGTTTTTTTGTCATGGTGTCGCAGATGTCTGTTTTTAGAGAGCTGCCACCAATACTGACCGGAAAATCTCCCAATATTTTCAGGGTGAGGACTTTTCCAGGAGTTAGCTCTCGTCTTTTTTGCAACAGCGAGTCCAGAGGCGTATGGAGCACTGATTCCTGACAACAGTGGTGTGAAAGACTGTTTCTGCAGGGCTTTCTGAGCCTGTGATAGTCTACTGAAAAGCCTAACTTTCCTGGCATCCCTTTGCTGAGGTGGAGTCCAGGCTGGTTTAGCTCTTTGCAGGATGAGTCCCAGAGGCTTCCATGCCATTAACTTCAAAGCAGCGCAGCATATGTTCAGTTAGTCCATCCAAAAGAAATGCAGTTTCTGTGCTTGGAGGCTGCTTCATACTGTGAACCCAAGTGCAGTAAAATGGGCACCACCAAAAGATTCTCTTCAGAAATGTGCGTTCCTGACCTGAACTAAACCACCCTTCAGAATATCTCCAAGGCTATTAGGAAGATTAACCTTCTATATTTAGGCCATGTTGAGTACCCCATCTGTGCCTGAGTGTGGCCTACTTGTGCTTTGAACATCTTGAGCTTTCCATTATAGCCTAAAAATTCTTAAATGTATATGACGCGCCCTTTATCCAACCTTCAGTGGCAGTGCCAGCACTCCATCCTCCTTCGGTGGGATGACTTTGCTGCTCTATCCATCTTTCTTTTTTTTTACTATGATCTACGTCTTTTCCTCACCTTCTATATTTTCCTTATTTCTCCCTTTCCATTTTCTTGGTCACTTTTTTCTTGTCCTTCCTGATGTTCAATCTAATCTTTTGTTCAGGACCGACCTTTCCAGGTACATAAAGGATTTATACATGTCTGATATAAATAGCTTTAATATTAACCTCCTACTATTCATCATAGCTGTTTTTTGGAGGTGTTCTTAATTTTTTTAACCTATGCTTAAATAATTTGATTTTTGGACACACTTGTATTTTTATTTTACTTTTTTTTAATGTGCGTGGGCAGATAATAAATACAAAATACTATGCTGGCAGTAATATACCTGAAACTGTGACTTTGTATTTGCAAGTCTAGTTCAAGAGAATGTTTGGAAATATTGAATGAAGACACTTAATTGAGTCTGCTCAGGAAATATTTTTTTTTCCTCTTTCAGGAGACAGCTAAAAACAACAAGGCTTTTTAATAATCTAAGTATTTCTTTGATTATGTTGGAAACAAAAATCAAGACCGTTTCAAAACAAAATGTTAGCATTTACAGGTGTTGTTTTCATAGAGAACGTCCTCAATAATTTTGTCAAAATGGATACTATTCATGGAGTTTTCCATTTCAGCAAAGAAGCTCCTTTCCATTAAAACCTCTGATGGAAATTCTTGACCAGCTTGAGTCAAAAAGTGCAGCCTTTTTTAACACAGCTGCCAATGTACTTTTGGTCATTGTGATTTTGTATTTTGGTCATTAGATGGTGCTCAAGAGATTAAATTCACTCTTTAGATTGTCTCCAGTTTTTATTTCAAGAAGCTGTAGACTAGACACAGTTTCTGTGTCTTTCTTCACAAAATATACATAATGTGTAGCTCTGTCCTAAGTAAGTAGTGGAAGATTTACTATTCATTTTGATGGGAGCAAGGTCTTTACTGACTAACTGGTATGATGGAGAACAGATACTGAGAATTACTATGTCATTATACACAAACATAAAATATAGCCACTGTTTTGTCAATATTAATTAATCAAACTGTAAACTTTCAGTGTTAACGTTAGTGGGCCTTTGACAAAGGTTTAGCAAGTGCTTTTGTAATTAAGTAATTAAAGTTGAGAGACACATCTAAGGCTTACTTCTGTTGGTTAAAAGCATGAAAGTGTTTAATGATAAGAAAGTTTTCACTGTTAACCAATCACTTCCATAATGACTTTTATTGAAAGTAAGTCTGGAAAAAGGGGTTATTTTTAAAAAATTATCATATTTGTAATTAACACACAAAAGTGAATACACCATGAAGATGAGTCCCCAGTAACTAAGTACTGGTATGTGGGTTTCATTACTATAAATATGTGAGTGAATGATTGTTTTTGCGGCCTTTGTTTTCAGTGCTGCTCTTAGCCATGTTGTAGTGTGTTGCATGCAGACTTTTTGATCTTGCTACCGCTCTACCTTAAGCCGGAGATTCCCAAGGTGGGAATGCATCGTCTGCCACACAGACTATGAATGAGAAGATAATGTAGATGAAGAGTGTTAGAGTGGTGCCACAAGAGCTATGCAACCTCAGAATGTATTGAGTTGGAGATGCTGAGCAGGGAAATATTTCCTGCTTATTTCCTTTCCACATCTTGATTAAGCCATTCTTGCACAAAAGGGCATTTTTTTCCCCAGTATATTGTGTCATCATCATTGTTCTGAACCATATCCATAAGGAGGAAGGTCGAATTAACCCATTCTTTATTTCCCTTTATCTGTACCTGTGGAGACTAAGCTCTAGTGCATTTGAGCAGTACAATGCTGTAAGACAGCCCTATATGCATTCGTTTCCCATGCAGTTTGGTCGGTTTTGTTGAAAGTGTCAATATTTTCACTAGTGAATCAGCAGAGATTTGGCAGATAGTATTTAGCTAAGAATCTTGCACTGCAAATATTTTAGCAGTTGCCCATTGCCACTACATTGCCATACTTTTTAAAGATCTTTTTTTACTTTCACGTGTTACATGTTATAGACTTAAAATAATGTTGGTATTAAAGTACCATTGAGGTAGTTGTCTTTGCAGTTGCCAGGAAAATATGTTGAAGTAAATATTGCCCCTAGTCTTATTACCATCAAAATCCATGCAAGATCATAAAGTTATCTGGTAAGGACCTTTCATTACCCTAAAGAGAGACTAGAAGAAAATTAGCACCTGATATGAGGATGTTTTTCTCTGATGGCTATTTTAACTTGCTGGCAGAACAGATTAACAAGTCTTGAATGTATTTTCATGCTGAAGTGTTGAACACAAAGCTATTGAGATAAAACCTCAAAAATACTGTTGAGGAAGAGTAGTAGGAATGTGTTACCGATTCTGTGGAGGATATATCTAACATATCAGTGAGCAAATATTCCAAATGGAAGCTCATTCTGAAACCATGTCTGAAGATTCCCAGGTAGTGTTGTCAGTAAGTTGGTTGCTCGGTGTAATATTGTTTGGAAACTTAGTATTGGAGAGATCAAAAACAACATAGCTTGCACTTTTATCGTGCTGCTTATCACCACTCCATCCAAGGAACTTCTAGATAAAAATCTATGGGAGAAGGATGTGGCATGTTTCCTTAACTGGGAGCTAGAACCGAGGTTACGTTTGGGGTGAACTGAGGTCATGTTTGGGATGGGAGATAGAGGTCAGACAGACATTTTTTGATGTTCTTATCATGTCTATTCATACTGTATACATCGGTTATCAGGAAAAGGTTTTCCAAAAGAAGACAGCTTTTAAACACTTCCCAAAGATGTTTAGATTCTCACCTAACCTTGTTTCCTTCTGGAGACTGATTATGAGCATGAATTTCATTATCTGCATTATTCTAGATGAACCTAATTGGCTTGGTTCATAAGTTGGTGTTCAGCTTCTAGCATCACTAGGGCTTAGTCCATTAATGGCCTTTGAAATTTAGGACAAAATCCTAAAGAAAATGTGTTCCACAGTTCCTGTTTGTGGCTATTTAAGCCATGGCAAAGGCAAGCAGATGTATTGCATACTAGCTAGAACCTGCAGCTCCTCTTTGCATTGAACATCAACTAGTGTGAAAAACTGTGATCTGGCCTGGCAATGATATATCTAAGAGTTGGATTGTCTTGCTCTCACTTGCAAGTGCAGGTGAACATTTTTAGCAGTCTAGAGGTGAAGTGCTTTTTCATCCTGATCAGCACTCATTTCCAGCTACTGGTGGTTTGTCATCCAGAAGTGTATGTAAATGTTCTGACATCTGACGAGTAAGAGCTGCATAACTGAGAACAAAATATGTAACGGAGTGCAGAAGACATATGTTTGGCAACTAAGTCCACACTCTCTCGTTCCCTTTCCCATTAGTATAGTTGGGTATTAAAGACCAAAAGGTGCAATGAGGATCTCTGTGGGAACTCTACAGATGAAGACACTTGTAGGGAAGGATTTGTAATTCATCTCTGGTCTCGGCTCTGTTGGGGAAATGAAAGGAAAGACTGCTCACTAAGGGGCCTGTCCTGGTCCCTCAGTCCATCCTGCTGCATCACACAATGTTAGCAAAACCTTACGGTTCACTATCAAACAACACAGAGAGGATGGAATATCTGGACTCACGTTCTTAGTGTTCAACCATGGTTCGTACTCATCCTCTCCAAGTTTAGCCCCTTATCTGAAGTGTCTGCTTCCACAAAGCTGCCCATGTAATTCAAAGGAGCAGTTACCTCCAGGTGGCAGTTCAAAGGACAGATGTATCTTCAGGCAAGTCAACCCAAAACAAATCAGTGCCTATTTCTATCCATGGTGCAAGATGATTGCTGTTGAATATCATTACTTAGTGCCAAAACCTGCTATGTCTACAGCCCGGGATACAAAGAACAAATTATTAAACTAAAGGTTTAGGGAAAAGACTGTGTTTGTATAGATCTGACTGAAAGACCACAGTTCTAATATACACAAGAATAAGAAATTGCTCAAAAATATTGAAGAGAAGGTGGCTGTGTTTTTGTTTGCAGCCTTCACAAGGAAAAGCAAAAATGTCAGGGTAATGGAGAAGTCAATGAAAGTTTTACCATAGTTGTTATTGTTGACAGGATGAGATGTTTCGTGTTGCCGGGTATGGATTTACCAGAAGGTGTTAGGAAACATTAAAGCTGTTGCCTTTTGCTTTTCATTTTTTCTCCTCTCCTGCACTTCCATCATTAAATTGTTACTGTCCATCATGGGGTATAAAACCCAGGACCCTGTCCCTGTTGCAGCTACACCTGTGCCATAGCACAGCTGTGGGTGACCCTGTGTTTCAAGGTCATTCACACAAGTAATTAGAATATCATATTGACAATTTTTTTTTTTTTTTGAGAGTGAGGAAGGAACAGAATAGCTTGAGAAAGTCAAATTACATAAATCACCAGGAACCAGCAACTCTCATTTGAGGATTTTGGAGGAAATATAATACCAAGGAAAAGAAATAGTGGTGAGAACTTGCAATAAATAATCAAAACTAGAAAGTTTTTCCGCAGTCTAGAAAGATAACAAGTTCAGCAAATATAAAATAATGCTAAGGGGAGTTTTGGAAGTTACAGTCTGAATGTCTTACTGCTGTGTATGCAGTATATAGACGTTACTGTAAATAAGGTCAAGGTAATTCCAAGACAAATCCTGCCTTGAAAGCTTTTACATTTTTCACATCATAAGAGAACAATATTAGATTCCACTTCCAAAAAAATATTCCCATTCTTATTTGCTGACAGACACTGCACAAACTCTCTTGTGGTTCATATTCCTCCATTTCAGTGAAACACTCACAGGCAGGACTGACGCCTCTTAGATGGAAATGTTACTGACATGGGTAGCTAACACACAACAAAAAACCCCACAGCCAACCGTCATTTGGAAAGACAGTACTGTCAATTCCACATCTATCTACAATGTCTTCATGTTAAAACACTTCCAGACTTGGATTATCTTTATTAAATGATAACTCAGAAGGAGTAAATGATTTACATTGTTTTGCAGTAGACTATAACCAATTGTGTGTTCACAGTAACCCAACCCAAGTGAACTACTCTTAAAAATGCAAGCCAAGCTGATCTAAATGCAGGGGTTTTGGGCCAGATGAAAGAAGGACAGGAAAATAAAATTGATTCAAAGGAAACAAAACAATCAAAATGCACCCTGCCAATTAAAATACCTTGCCTTGATCCAAAACAAATTAAAGAAAAGAAAACACCCAAATAAGCATTGTATGTTAAAGATTGTTCAGCTTTATCAAGAAGTATTGTCTCTTAACTCCTTGTCTACATCCAGTCAGAGCAAGCGTGGCAGCGCAGATTTCTGGATTAATTTTTGAAGAATGAAAAATCCTTAATTTGAACTGGCACTAAAGCTTGGCCCAGAAAAATGCTTCTCAGTGGCATGTTGGAAAGGAGAACAAGAAAACAATAGTTGAAAGAAAGTGTGGGAAAAGAGCAGAAGTATCTTTTTCAGCTTTAGTGTTTAATGGCAGCTGGTGGTAAAGCCAGCACAGATGATATAACACCACGTTGGGTTTTTCAGACGCGGAAGCTGGAGGCTGTTCTGTCCCCCTTGCTTCTTTGGCGGTTCCAGTTGTACTTTATTGTCCCTTACAAGCTTACTGTTACCCATTTCAGTTCACTGCTGCAGAGAGTGGGTTGGTTTTTTTTTTGACAGTCTGCCATTTATGATAATGAAATATTTCACTTTCCCCCTCAAGTTTTATAAATTCAGTTATGCCTGCAAAATGTGTAGCTCCTTTTTAAAAAACAAAATACCACAGAAACTTTTGCTCTTGCTTTGATACTTCTCATTTTTATAAATGTTTCCAAAAAGACTACTGATGCAATGTAGGCCTTCATTTTTTTACAGGAGCAAAACAAAAATCCTACTGTTTGTGTGTGAAACATTTCTACATTCCATGCAAGGTGCCCCAGATCTTATTTTTGAAGTCTTTCACTTACGAAAGAGGGTAACTTTTTTTCTTCTTCAGACTAAAGTCTGACCTTGCTTTTCAACCAATAAAGTACATATAGTTAACTCTGCTTCTGTTGACTCTCCACTTCACACGCTGTGCTCTATTGATTTTTTTCGAATGGCAGTGGAATGCGTATATTGATCTGGTGTATCTGGCAAGATGTAAATGGTGTGCTAGGAAGTAGACCTGCTAAAATTGTCAGGATTTCTTAGAGCTAGTGTCTGCAGTGGACTCTAGAGATCTCTAATGTAATGTTGCTTGGGTAGAAATAGGTGGAACAATTGAATTTAATCTTGACATTTCTGATTTCTTTTCAGCATTAGAAAGCAGCTATTTTAAAGTGACAACTTCAGATCTGCCTTATTTTCTGGTCTCCCACAATAACTGTCCCTGAGATGTGGAAATGCATGTTTTTCCCACCTTGTTTATTTAAAGAAAGGATCAACATCAGTCTTACTTGTTTTGGGGTGGGCTTGCTTTGTTTCGCCTAGCCAGCAGGATCCTACACCTCAGCTTGTTTCTCCCAGGCAACTGGTGACCCTGGGGGCCTCCCGCTTTTTTCAGTCTTGCTGCAGTTGTTTGATTCTGCTAAAAATTTTTACGGTTCAGGTAACCGGAAGACAGTTTTTAGGTTGCCTGGAGATGTTGGCATGACTCTTCAAACTGATGGTTCAGAGTTTTAACAGGAGAATGCCAGAAGAGTATTTTGAGAAGTGGCAAATTAGAAATTTATTTTCTTTCCTGTATGTTTTCCCATAGACACTCCTGCCAAATTGGCCTGATAGTGACTTCATCATCATAGCAATTTATAAATTATCATATTGTCATTCCATATGCATCAGAGCAGGGTACCTTAGAATTATTTCCTTTAACATTATAGATTTTTGTATCAGGAAAAGCTTGTTAACACTCAGAGTGATTACCCATGTCAAACAGGCTACCTACAAATGAAGGACTGCTATAATCAAAATGAATGAAAAATTAAATGTGGCAAAATACGTGAGGATAATATCAGATGATCATTCTCCTCGCTAAAAGGGCATTTGATGCAAATATTTAGAAAACATTCCTGTTTCATCTTGGATTTAAATCAGCATTTGCAATCATGTAGACATTGCCTGTTGAGGTAGGTTATTTTCTTCTTCTTGTGGCATTTTGAACTTTAGATTATCATAAGCTAGTGAAAACAAAGAATATTAAAGCTATACATTATAAACTTAGTGCTCCTTTTTATAAATACATAGGAACATTCATGCCCCAGATTTCTTTTAGGCACATGACAAAAAATTAATACATTGTATTAGATAAGTGTCTATTACTCAGTTATTGCTCTCAGGGGTGAATTAAAAGGGAAATATCATCCTTGGAATATTTTCTTTGCATATAAGGAATAAAGTAAATTGTGTGACTGACAATCTTTCATATGCATGTGACATTCATATGCATATAAACTATGTATATTCCAATCAGAAAATTCTAGTAAATATTTCTGTGAATAATGAGACTTAGTTTAAAACCAAACAAATTGTAAAAAGGCAAAACACCTCGAAAATTATTAATAACCTTAAAGCGATAATTTCTTTTTGGTTTACAATGCCTTTTTGTAATTTTGAATACTCCTCATATGGGGAAAGCTGGCAAATGGATCCCTTTTACCCTTTGACTATGTGGTGGGTTGCAAGACTACAGTATATGGAGAACATTGCCATAGAACAATGTATAGAAAGCAATGGATCTCTGCCTGCACCTAAAAGAAAGGGAAATAAAGAATAATGGTGAGTCAGGGATTACAGTGTGGCTTTGGCCTTATTATTTTACAGGGTGATGTACAGAACAAAAAAAATTCTGTGGAGTTTGTGTGTCTGTGTGGTCCAGCTCCCAGCTGTGGTCTGAGTCAGCTGGTTTCATGCTGGAATGAGCTGCCTGTCTCATGTTCATGGAAGAGGAAAAAAGCCTAACCCAGGAATATGGCACAACACTGTGTTGTGACATCTCTCAGGTCACACCAGCTGTGTTTTAAGGCAAGTGAAGTAGCGTGAATTTCTTACAATGAAGGAATATTTTGAATTGTGGAAGGAAAAAAGTTGTAGCTGGAAAGGCCTGTTTGGATGAATGTTTCAGAGTTATGTGTTTTCTTCCTGAAACTATTGACATTGAAGAAATTTCCACAGACTCCACCCGCTAGGCTATAGCATACTGTACTCCACATTCAGCTTCTTTTTGCAGGAATTGCTTCAAAACCATATGATGTGTTTAGGTCAAAGGTACCTACCCAGGACAAAACTTTGCCATCATTAACAGCAGTGTGACTTCTACTGAAGCAACTGTAGCGTAGAAAAAAATTATTTTGCACTAGTGAAATATCACTTGCCAATTTCTGGGGTTCTACCCTCCTTCCTGATTGCTCCCCAGCCAAGGCTTACGTGCTTGATTTGACATGTAAGAGACACTTAACAGCATGCATTCCTCTCTCCAAGAACCTAAGTGCATATGCAATTTGTTGTCAGGAATAGCTCTTGTTGTCATGTCTTACAAAGAGGTATGAACTGCTTTGATTGTCTCTGAAAAAATTAAAATAACAGATCTTGAGGGAAACAGTGCTTGCTTCCCATAAAGTTTTCTGTGTTGTTGTCCCTTTAAAATAATCTAGGAACATAGTAATGCTCTGTATGACTTGCAGTAATGGTCATGAAAGGCTTGATTCAAGAAGCTGCGTGTGAGTCCATTAATTTTTATCCACCATTTACTTAGATGAAAGATCTTCATTAATCAATTAATCATTGACCCGTAACAGCCCCTATTGCTCTGATTTAACCTGTTGGATTTCAGAATATGCGTAGTTTACCAGCAGAAACCATGAAGTCACCAGTCAGTCTGGCTTTCCCCCTTATCTTTCTGTCTCGAGTTTTCCTCTATACTAAAAAAAAAAAAAATTCTTACTAAAAAGCTAGCAGGGTGTACAGCTCTGTAGTAACTCTAGGGGATGCTGGGTATCAAGGACTGCCATTTTTGTAGCTTGTCTCTAATATTCTGTTTCATATCTATTTTACAGTTGCAGATCCAGAGGCTGTGGCTGAAAAAAGGTGATGAAAGCTTGGGCTTAAGATAAAAGCCAAAAATTAAACAAAAGGAATGGCTCCTTACCATAAATAGCTTTTCAGCTTAGAAACGAGGAGGTGCTTACCAGGGATACTGCTTACCCAGCTCCTCACATTGCTCATGAATTAGGTGGTTTGTACTGCGTGAGCCATCTATGTCTGATCTCCCTAGGATTTCTTACAGTAGTCACTATAGTAATATTTGGGAACTAACAGAGGTTGGTGGTTCATTTCTGTGGCTAGATAAAAGCTGGATCAAGCCTTTTCTGTGCTGTAAGCAAACAAGAATTTGGTTATGGCCAAGACAAAGCGAAAGTCCCATGAAAGGAAATCTCAATGTTGCAGCAGAGTGGGATCTCAGCAGAAGATGGTAGGGGGGACAGGAAGGGTTGATGAGGACATGGTCTGAGAAGAGTTAGCAGAGGTGGAGTTGGAGGATGGTGCTGGGCTCTTGGAGGTGGGGGGTTGTAACTTTTGTTGGAACAATTCCTTATTTTCCTTCCTTCTTGCCCACCGGTGAGTCCAACCATCCCTTCTTCACCCTGTGACGGTAGCACAAGAGGGCACTAATGTGCACCTACGACCTACCAAGGTGCCAACGTGAATCTCTGGCTTATGGGCTGTAGACCACTACTTTCCTCACCATCCTCTTCAAGCAGGCATGACCTCTTTCAAGCAAGTGGCTGCATTTTTTCTTCCTCTGTCTTCCCCTATCCCCTTGGGATTAGCTCATTGATCCCAGCGATGGCAGAGGCATTCCCAGTGGTGGGTAAACCCAGAAGTGAACTCCAGGATTTAAACTGTTCTGCCTCTGCCCAGAACGGATCTTACAGAAGTGGCACAAACATGGCTGCACTGAAATGCAATTCGGACTTAATTCGATATTTGCCCAGTCCTAGTTGCTATTATCTAAAACACTACAATAACGTAACGCAGTAAATTTTATATATATCTATGTTGATTCAGTCCCTTGCTTTAAAATATTGCTTTGGTTTATCTTTTTCATAATGAAATCTACATTGCTGATAAATGGTTTTCTTTTTGTTTTTCCCTTTTGAGGAGCAAATCAGATATGTCCGCTAATTTCCCAAACCTTTCTGTTTCTTCATGGTTACTCATTAGTGCCTTGACTCCATATGTGTCCAGTACTTTAAAAAACAGCTTCTATCAACAAGCTCCATAGCCTGAACAGTCCACGGCCTAATCCCCTGCAGTTTAGGGTGGATTATCGAAGCTCTGGATTGCCATTCCCAAGGTTTCCCGCAGCATCATGATGCCCTGAGGAATTTGTCAGGGTGCATGTCACTTGCCAGGCTCCCGTTGGTGTTTAAAGGAGCTATCTGCAAAAGCCTGTTTACTACATTTTTGAGGTTAAATGCACATAGCCAAGCTTGTATGTGGCTTTTATTATCAAGGAATTTGTTTTCTAAATATTTAAATTCTCTCTCATAACCTGCTAAAATCCAGTGGACGGCTAACTGAATTAAAAAAAAATTGCCCATAAGATATGATGAGGGAGGAAAGCAGCTGACTAGTAAGAAAATCAAGTTTGGGAGTGTTTGCACGGCAAAAAAAGCCAGGACTGTAAATCAGAAGTGCTGCTCAACCAACAGTAAGTCCCAAAAGGGCTGGAAGGAAGAAGGAGGTTTAAAATGGGTGCCCTGAAAAAGGAGAGGCAAAGGGAGCACAGAAAATACAGAAAAATATAGTGATTAAAAATAGAAAGAGCGTCCACATAGAGGCATCCTGAAGCCAAAAATAAAAAGCTGGAATGTACTGGGGAATGGAAAGTGGTGGAGAAATCTGAGATCAGCCAAATAACCTCTTTGTGAAGTCTTTTCAATCTGACAACGCTGTCATTCCTTGCCTATTGTGAGAAGCCGTCTGTGGTAATCTAAGGAAGAATACATGCGAGGAAACTGCATCTGGTGTGTAAAAACCTGCTTTTCTCAAGGAGCTTCTTTCCTGCATGTGTTAAATAATGTATCACTGTGAGCAGCAGGAGGAGCTGTGGAATTCCACTGAGTGCAGCTGGGAAGATTTTTATACTTCTGAAATCCCAAACCTTCTGAGCCTTGTAAACCCTCTTAAAGGTTTAATTTTTTTTTTTCACAAAATAATCCACAGCAAGCTATTTATCCATCACTGTCTCATGCTCTCGTTACAACTACGATGTAGCAACTGCTCCGGGAACTGCCAGATACAGCTGGATTTACTAGCTTTGTTTTTAAACGCAGAGGCGATTGAACTCAAGGAAAATGTTTTTTTGTTTACTGTGATGCAATCCTTTCATAAGCTAATCATAGTACTGGGACGCACTTTCATGACATAGTGTCTTCTAACTATTTGGTACAGATGTGGTGTACCTCAAATAGAAAGAAAACTTTGCATAGTGCTAAAATGTGGTTTTCTGATTTTTATGTATATAGGGATGACCTGTAAGCATAGTCACTACAGACAGCAGGACAGTAGGTTTCAAAGTCAGAGCCTTTACACACTATTTCCGTAGGCTCAGAGTTAATCTAATGCTACATTTAGGAACTTTTTGAAAATCCTGCTTTTTGTTTTCCTGTGGGTGAAATAGTCCATAAATGCATAGCTATTGAGATTTTGTTTTATATTTTCTAGTGATTTTTTTAGCCCCTGTTGCTTTATGTAGAAGGGTGAGAGTGCAGGAAGATTAGACAATGCATGGTCATGTTATTGTCTGAAACGATCAGTATATGTGTTTTCGGCAGTCTTTGCTTCTTTTGAGCCTGCCAGAACTTATTATGCCTCAGGAAACATCATCTCACTGAAGAGTACCCTTGTGTCAGTGAATACAAAGGGGCAGAAAATATTCAAGAGAATATGCCTTTCAAGTCTGGTATATTTTAGAATTAGTGGGACAGGTTAGATTTGGATCTTTATCCATAACCATACTTTCTGTTAACACTATTTTATCTTTTTTTCATTTAAAAAATATGCCTGAGAACGCAGTTTTGTTTAAAATTTAATTGGAGACATGAGAAAACTAATTTTACTCTGAGATAATATATTAGATAAAACTTATGAGCATTTGAAATGAGAAGGTTATGTTTGGAGCTTTCTTTATACTAAAGTAAATTAACATCCAATATCTTTGACAGTACAATTACTGTAAAGTCTAATCCAAGCGTAGCTGAGTCTAAAATTTATCAGGGAAAAACTATTTTGTTGCAATAATTCATATATTCAGTCAAATATTTTTAAGAGTAACAGCTATCAGACTAATGTACATTTCATCCCCTGATACTCAGTAGTTTCCCGTAGCAGAAATTCCATGTTTGTGTGTGACGTTCTCTATGTGTGCAAAGGTAGCAATTACAGGGATGGAGGCTTGTTTGGAGGGAGAGGATGGAAAGGCAATTAGGTTGACAGGCATACAAATGTGTGCACACTTCACAAACACTTTAGAGTAAGACTCAAAATAGCTTATCCCCTTGCCCATTACCCTGAAAGATGCTAACTGAGATTTTCAGCTGACTAAAAATAAAATTTGTCCTCAAAGGACTGTGTTGATGTGGGAAAAGCAGCTATGCAGAAAGATGATACTCTGGAGATTATGACCCATGAGAGTTTGTTATCCCTTGATTTGTTTAAAAATGTTTTTAAAGAAAATAAAAAATCCTACAGAACACTGTGAACATTAAAAATATAAATGCCTTTACAGTTAATTACTTTGCTGGCTATTCCATAGTTTTACACTAAGATGGAACAGCAACATAAAAATATTTTAATGCATTTCATTTATCACTGAAACATGATTACAGGTTTTTTTTAGAAAACAGCAACAGAAATACAAAGCTATATTTAAAACAGGCTTTGCTTGTCACCCAGAAATTTTCCCTGTTTCTCATAATTTTACTTGAAGACCTCTTAAATAATGAACCATTTCTAGTAATTAATGATTCCCTCAGGTAAGTGAAAATGTAAATCATAGCTTGCTCAAACTTCTGTGTTCTATAATTTGTCTCAGAGTTAAAGAATATTTCTTCTCTGTAAATATTTCAAAAGATTTAATGTTACAATAAAATCTACACTGCAATGTTATTGGCCTTAAAGATCTCATTTTAATCCTCTTGTTATTCCTTGCATTTACTTAAATTACTGTTTTACAGTTTCATTCTTATACCTGATGTATTCCAAGAGATCTACTGCTAATCCATTTGGAAAATGTAAATCCACAGAGTATTCTCTTTAATCATGTTAAATTACTTGTACGTGAAAGAAGTTAATGGTAATTTAATTTAAACCCCCCCCCCAAAAAAAGACCAGAATATTTTTAAACATTGTATTCATTTTCTGCACGTGAAGAATAAGATACTGTAAGATCAGATGCAAATGGATGTTGCTACCTTAACTAAAATATTGAATTTTCTTTATTTGCATTTGTGATTTAAAAACTATCTTTGTTTTCCAGTGAATGGGTTGATGGCTAGGGATATTCCCAAACATACATTATAAGCAGGAATATATTCAGAAAATATAATTGATGTGTAAGGAAACTAATTTGCATAAAAGACTTGATGTAACAAATTACATGCATCTAGACAGGAAGGAGAGACTAGATACACCAAAAATAACCAATTCATTAAATTTCATGTAATAAATATTCTGAATAAAGTTTTCATGAACAGCCCATAAACCAATAAATATTTATGGGGATTATTTAACCACTGGAAAATACCAGGTAACCCAGAAAAAAAACCCCACAACATTGTGGGTGAATAACATTCAAAGGGAAATTAGTCTCTTGGGTGTAAAGGCTAAGAAAGAAAAAAATTAGGCTTATTCTGCATATTTTGTTTGCTGTTTTTTGAAGTGCTGTACAGTCATTAAACTAGTGTTATCCCCATTTCATAGGTGGATAAAGCTGAGGCACTTGGAATTTGTGATTTAGCTAAAGCTACAGATTAAGTCAAATGCCAGGATTTGGAAGAGAAACATAATTCCTGATTTAATTGTTTAATCTCTGCTCAGAAAATAATTTTTCATGACTGATTGTCCACTGAAGGAAACATGAAGATGGGGAGGCAATTTTTTGGCTCAAGCACCAGCAATAAGACTGGGGTCAGCTCATACCTCATTCCTGGTCTTGCCCCTGATTCGTAAGGAGATTTCATTTCAGGGTGATAAAGCCTATCTTCAGGTTATGTCTCTCACTGTGAATGGCATTCATATGTTGGCAGGTTTAGGATGCTGAGAGTATCCTAAACCCCAGGGTGATGGGGTATGGTGGAGACCATTGTAGTCCTTCTGTTTAGTCCAACGCCCCAGCTCTCTCCTCATCTTTCTCCTGAGCAAGTGTGAGGAAGTGCTGCTGATGGTGGCATTCCCCCACCTACGGCAGGCGTGAAGGGCAGCCTTCCAGTGAGCAGGGAATCACAGGTGTCACTGACCAGAGGGGTCACCTCCTGTTCTGCACCTGCGCCTGCTGGTGCAGCCGGTAGACTCACTGCAAGGGGAAAGGGAGAAGTTTGTAATCTCCGTACAGCATCCAGCGCGACTGGCCCCCAGCACCCAATTAAAGGGATTGCTTTTGAGCTTGAGGGCTGAGTTGTGCCAGACAGGCTATTTTAAATACTTCAAGAGAACAACCGCTACTTTCCCTAAAGCCCTGAGGCTGTAGATATCCTAGAAGTTAGCTCCTAGAGAGTGTGCGCAATGGCTTGCTACAGAAACCCACTTCATTTCTGCCCCATCGTTTTCATTCATGTGCTCCCTGCTCATCCATTCCCTGATGCAATCCTTGCTGGTCTGAATTTGCATGATTAGTCCCCTTCTTTCTTTAGGACTTCTTTAACTGACACACTTTTCCAACCCATATCTGTCTATTTTCTCCTGGTGCCCACTCCAGCCTAATCTGAATGGCCCCAGGCAGACAAACAAATCTCACTTGCTGCTTTGCTCAGAAACTTCACCAGCCTCCAGGCCAGGAAAGGTGTGAAACATCTTGGTGCTTCCTTATTTGTGAAAGACCCTTGATGGTCATATGAGAACTTCTTGGTTTAAACCCACCTGACCACACAAGCCTCGGTCTTAGGCATGACCACATTGAGTCTTCTCCTCTGCCTGTGCAGGACGCCTACAGCTAACAAGAAATGGGTGAATCTTGATAGCTTTTGAGCAAAGGTTTAGACAACCGTGTTGTCAGTGGGACGAATTCTAAGCAGAATATAGTCACATTTGTACATCTAGGTATGGACTGGTACGTTTAGGTGTGTGGCTAGTAGGTAGGCAGAAGCTCAGAGCAAGACTTACCTCCATAATGCTCCCCTCATAAACTTTTCTTTCTGTGTTTCTATAGGCAATTTGGAACTTGTGGAGCACTCTTACAACTGACGGGCTCAAAGCCCATGCGTGGTTCAGTGATTGGAGCTGGTGTCCACAGAGGAGGTGACTGCTTTAAACCCTAGGGCTTTTGGTTAAATGGGGTGCGGCTTGCCCCTGCTTAGCTGTGTTTTCTTTGAAGCTGTGTGTGAGCTATCACACTAAAATACTCAGGATATACATTCCAGTGAGTTAAAAGCAGAGCGTTCTCAGTTCTCAGTTGCTAAGACCTCAGCCGTCCTACACAGAAGCAGGAGCGGCTATAAAATCCTCTTATTCATTGCAAAGTTGGCATTTAGGGGACACAAAATGAGGTAAGAGATTAAGAAACAAAAAGTCACTATCATTATTTTTCTTAAAGTCCTGCTCTCAAATTCTATATAATTTGCTTATTTGTCTCCACTGTCTTTTCTAATTGCTACGAGTAAACGTGCAGGCTTTATTTTCCTGTGGCTGTAATCAGTTTCACTTTCCAATTTGGATGAACAACCCTAGTTTTCTAAGAATGTCTTTTAAGATTATTCCAGGGAAGTTGTGCCTTGCCTCAAAGACAGGCATTATCAACCAGAAATCTTGCAAATTTGAAAATTAAAGACTTAAAAAGCAGTATAGTATGGCATTCCTACCTTTTGCTAAGCTTGTGGGATGGCATTAAACATGTTTTCTCTCCTGTTTTGCTCTTGAAAGATCCCCCCAGATATCAGGAAAAACTGGCCAACTTGGAGACGCTCCGGGTGAAAGTTTAAAGGAGTATACATAAAGAACTGTCAAACCCTGAAAAATAAATAGAGAAAGCAGCTTGCTCTCCTTCTGCCTGTAGTCCAGAAAAAAATTTCCTCCAAGAAACCGCTTCTGTTTGATCACATATATTCGTCTGGATAAAATGGAGAGAAGAGGATGATCCATAGCTAATTAATTGAATGTGGTCTTAAACTGTTCTATTTTTGCCAGTGTGCATTCCACTTTGCTTCTTATATCTTGCCTATCGCTGTGACACTTGAGTACATTCGGTAAGCCATTTAAATAAATAAATAACAAAAAACCCACAAAGCCCCTAGGAATCATGGAGAAATTGCTTTTCATGGAGCACTTGTTTATACAATGATGTGGAGTTTTGCTGCGTAGCTGTGGGTGGTTTGGATACTAGTTACAGTGAGCTGCCTAAAAAAATCTGTGTATGAATAAACCTTGTAGACTTCTGTTGTGGTAAGTATTTAGACAGTTAAATACCTCTAAGTAATATATGAAGCTTATATATCCCTCAATGGCCCCAGGTGAGCGTAATTCAGAAGGGTACTTTCTTTGTAACTCTTTGTTTTCCCTGTTTTACTATGAACAGTGGTGCAGATTCTCTCGTACGTAAGAACTATGTATGAGAGCAGATGGATGGAGAAAAAAGGAGAACTAGGAATTGAAGAATGCAAAAGAGAAGGAGGAAAAGGGAAAAGCAGGACATCTGAAGATGAATGAGAAAAGAAGGGTGTAATAATACAAGATATTTATTACAGCCCTGTTCCTCTGCTGTAGATTTAAGGAGGTTATTTGCAGCTGCAGAGAGATCATTGTACAACTCCTCCCACATGGGATCATTTGTTTGATTTCTGAAACTTAGAAGCAGCCCAGGGTTGTTGAGAAAAGAGAAGGTAGAAATAAAAATGTATTGAAAGATATTCGTGCCCTCAACTTCAATTTAAATAAAGATGGGATTGTAACTACAGGCTTTAAGGACTATAGGAATTTACCCCATAGTAGTACCCATGTTCCTTCTGTGTTCAGAGCTCTGCCGTGGCCCCCAGGCTCTGTATCTTGCTCCTGAGAGTGTGCAGAAGGGTTCATTGCCAAAGACTTGGGTCTCGGTTATTAACTGCAAGTCTTTAGCACTTCATATCACTGGACCTCATGGGGTTAATTTCCCTCTCCCTCTAGCCTCTTTGTTTAAGTTTTTTTTTTTTTGGAAAAAAAAAAAGTATCACTTTGATAATTTAAATTTTTTCTGCGCTCACACACAGTAAAATGTTCCTAATGACACACTGAAAGGAGAATTTTTAAGTAGAGTTATGGGTAGCTGTAAATGTAAAGGCTTGTGTAAATACACCTAACATTTCTACGAGGACAGCCTTTTTCTCTCTCCTTCTCCTTTATCAAAGAGCAGAAGGACGGAAGCCCATGAACTCCTGTACGGTGGCTCCCCGCGCCCCCCGAACAGTGGTGAGCACTCCCTCGGCGGCTCCTCCCGGCGCTGGACCTGGCGAGGGACGGCTTTTAACCACGCTGCTGCAACCCAACCGTATTTCTTAGGAAGTATATGTTTCGGTGTGAAGCACATTTTGGTAGGTTTTTAAGGATAGGGAGGATTTTGGTGACCTTTTCTATAGTGCTGTCGCTAGGATTTACCAGGTGCCTGCCTCCTCAGGACCATAACCAGAGCCGGAGTATAGCATATCTTCTACGAAGACATCAAGTTTCATGTCAAGATTTCTCATGAGGGAAAATCAGTAAGATCCCTATGTAAATGTTGTCTATGTTTAATTACCATTTTTCTAAAAAAAAGAAAAAAAAATTTACACATCTCCTTGGGAGACAGGATATTAATGTATTCATTTGCCCTTCTTGAGTATTCGGGAATTAGAAGAAATCTAGCTACCCTAAAGCACTCACCCATATTAACAGTACTTTTCTCACTCAGATAGTTTTTATTTAAGAGACCTCAGAATATCTCAGTGGCAAGTTTCCCAACAGAGGATGCTGTCAACCTATAATTTTTACTTTATGGATCCATTAACAAAACCTGACAGCTAAATTATAGGTTCCACCTCTGGTCACCCTGATAGTATTTGTGAGTGGGCATGAATGACTGCAGGCATTTTATTTGTGGATCCAGATGATCTCTTTGGCTTCAAATACATGTTGAAATGAATATGCACAGCAAACAGAAATGTCTGCTTTTTAAACAGACATCCAGAAAATGGAGAGTCTGTGCAGCCACAACAGAATTTCAAAGTACCGTGTCCCAGCATGAAAAACATATTTTGTGAATCAGCACAGTTTGGTTTTAATTCACTCAAATCCACAGAGCTATCCAGTTTACAGTCACTGGTGGTCTGGCCTCTTTTGTTATCTGTCCTTCATCAAGTTTTTTAGGAGCATTGAAAATATATATAAACCAGACAAGGCACTTACTAGTGTAAAGCAAGACAGCCAGGGACTGCTGCAACCATAAACAAAATAGTTGAGTGCCTGGAGCAGAAGAGGAAGGGACAATATAGCTTAGAGACTGCTGAGAAGAGAGGAGGGGAAAACTGCATCAAGAATTCATCTGGTATCTGAGATGCAAAAAGGAATGTCCCTGCCTTCACGCAGGTAGATATATAGGTTAGGTTCATTGGAATACATGGTGAATTCCCTTTTATTTGAGAATGATGCAGTCAACAGTGGATACAGCCTAAGGGTCTGTATTTGAGTGTCAAACCAGATCCCTAAGTGATTACATAGATTGCCTAAATAAAACTTACTTTCAGAAATAGGGGGCAACTCTGCCTTCTGTTGGTTTTTCAGATGAGCTACAGAGCTCAGCATTTTTAATAATCAACCCTGCTGGCATGTGAATAAAATATATGGGTTTGCTTATCAATGCTTAGAGAGCTAAGTTCTAACATAGTTCTTTTTATTCTCAGAGTAGAATCAAAATCATTTAGAGTACAGTATTATTACTCCTGCAAAGGGCTAGATGGAAAGGTGCAACTTGTTATGTATAGTGAGATTTGTCTTTAGTTAACTGACATTAATCAGATCGACCCATCTCTTGCCTAATGTTGCAGTACAGTGTTTGTGTATAAGACTATGGGGTTTTCAGTCAATCTTGAACACACTAGAAATTTGGTAAAACATTTGGTACAGACACTAGGTCCTCTAAACTAAGTATAATTAATCATTTAAAGGGCATCCCTCTTTCTCTGTTTAATTCACAGTCTTGAACTTAATGATATCTTCAAAACAGCAATTACATGACTTGCAAACAGATTATTCATCTTTTGACTTGGCCCTAAATTGTTTATTATGTTCCATTTTCCTAAGCAGTCATCTTTGTCATGGGAAAAAATTACTGTCTTGTGATAACAAAAGACGTTACAGCTAATTGAGCCCCCCTCATTTTTTTTCTTCTTGAAACGGCTTCTCCAAAGTAATTATGAATCCACTTCGGTTTGATAACATTGCATTACAAAAGATTATCTTTGGTGGGATTACTCTCAATTTCCAGCAGCAGAACTGAGTTCAGCAACCAAACCCAGTGGAGTATTTACCACTAGTAAACTTGGCGGAGCACTTTCTGTCAGTCCTGGGTTTGGGTCCTCTCCTACAATTAGTCATCACATGGACTCTTTTCTTCATATTTAAATTGAGACATGGATTACTACTCGAGCGGTACTTTTATGAGCAGCATCAGTAATTATTAGCACTCCTGTAGATGGTTTCCTTCTCACAGAGTTCTACAACACTGAACAGTATTTTAATTATTTGTGTGGGAAATTGGTTAGCTATTCCATTTTTTTTTTTTAATTTTCAAGTGGGCTGATCAGGAAATTTCTTTGTAGGGTCTCATTTCTCATGCCCCACAGGTGAGCTGCTGTTCTCTGATATGGGTGAAAGAATTAGTCACTAAGAGTCCTTGCTGCACTGACACACTGGCCTGAATTGTCCTACAGCAGAATTACAGCTGTATGGATTTTGAATAAGTTAACATCCAATTTACCTCTAGATAATGTAATACCTCCAGACAGACTCACTTTCCTTTCTGCAACTCCAGCAAAGCTCTTTCACGTAAGTGGGACAGAATAATCCTTAATATCTCTCCATCACTTTGCCTTTTCAGATTCTCTCAAACTTCCCTTGACATGAATTTACAGAGCCTGAAAGTATTTTCGTCTTCAGTCTCCAGCATTTGCTGTAAAAGTTGACTGACTGAATCCATTTCCATGGGAAAGTATGTATCCAGTAGTACATTTTTTCACATTATACTGTTCCCTCTATCAATTCCTTTACTTTCCAGCGAGAAGGAACCAAGGTTTTCATAGATTGACTGTAAAAATGACTAGTCTGTGTTTTTGAAGTAGGGCAAGGCTGTGGTTGATGACTTTTTCTTTTTTTTTATATAGCTTCTCAGTATTCTATAAGCATCTATCTCCAAGTGGAGGCAGAGTGTGTAAGGAAAAAAAGTTCTTTCTAGGCCTCAGGGCAAACCCAAAGTATTCAGGTTGGATTTGGCTTTGTATTCATCCTCTAAAGCTCAGTGCATACTAAAATCTCCCAAAGACACCAAGGGTTTTGTTTTTTTTTTTTCTCTATTTTCCTTGGCAACCAAAACACATTTTATATAACCACATTATGTGCTTCACAGTAATATATGAGATTTCATAAATGATATAAATGGCCTCATACAAATTCAAAACAGCACAAGAGTCAATAAACTTATATGGCAAGAACTCCAGACCGCAGCAGGCAAATATCTGAGCCTTTAAAAATTGGTTCATTTTTTCCTTTAAAAAAAAAAAGCCCTTTCCTTTAACTCCCATAAAACACTGAAATTTGGGTATATTCAATTTCGTCACTGAATGAGTTTACTAGCTTTTTTTGATATCTTAATCAAATTATTTTTTCCTCTCATTTAAATTTATTACTTATGCGCATACATATTCAAATAGATCTGAAATTGGTTTTACAGGGCAAGAGATATGCTATAAGGCATATTATATAGGAGGCTAAAAGCTTTGGCTCTATTGGTCTGCAAATAATTTATGGGGAAATATTCAAACCTAATTAATATAATTCAAGTGGTGCTGAAACAAAATCTTTGTCCCATGATCATATTTATTAGAGGTATTCATTACTGAATCATCTTCATGTTTATCTTTGATGACCCAATTGCCAATAAGGTGTTGGGCGGTCTGTTTGCTACAACCTTTGTTTAAAAAACCATAAATTCTGTTGTAATTTATAGTATATTTGCACTATGGTTGAAATTTTTTTACTGCCTTGTTTTTCTGAATGTTTTTTCATAACTCTCATCCAGAAGCTGGTTCATTTGAGATTTATCTTGTTCTGTGTTCCTCTTGGCTTTCCTGCTATTCATTGTGTTCCAAGCGACTGCGTTCTTAGAAAAGGTCTCCTAAATATGAGAAAACTAGATTTTTTTCTTACTGACTCTCTTTAGAGCTGCACATAAGAAACACGTGACATTTTGTGGCCTGATCCTATGCCCAAAGTGGTAATGAAAAGACTTTTATTAGTCTCAACAAACTTTGGATCACGGTCTTCAGTTCCTTGGTTTTAAACTTCATAAAGTAGCCTGAAATCAAGCTGTAATTCTGCTTAACTGAGACCTTAAAAACTGATAAGCCCCACATTCTTTTCTTCCAGATTCCATATGTGTATAATTTGATAATTTGTTTCTTTCTAAATAAATGAGTAATAGTAATATTTTTTTAACAAAATTATAATGAAAATGTATTTATTTATCATTTTTTCATTTGAAAGGAAATGAAAGTAAACGTTCATAAGCAGTAGTCTCACTGGAGATCAATGTTGTACATGAAAAAGAAAGGTGTTCAAGTAACTTATATCAGTTTCAGATTTTCAGATCTGATGAAAATATGTGAAAATTCTTTGACTGATTTTCTTTGTCTGTGAATCTCCCAGGCTTGAGCAAAGGAGAAGCAAATTAAATGTATAGAACCAGTTGTCAAAACCATCCAGGTGGTAATTGGTTTATCTTTTGATTTATTATTCTGAGGCAGAAGCGTTGTAAAAGCCCCAGGACTTCTGTTATTTTTTCTAAATTTTCCTTAAACAGAGCTGCTGAGTGAGGGGTAAAACAGACATTTCTTTGTCTGGAAGCAACAATTGTATCAAGTGTTGTCCATTGTTTTAATCTGCTCATCAGGCTGCCCCAAATTCTACCCAGGCCTCTTCATTTCAAGTGCACTGTCTTCTTTAAGATATATTTTCTGAAGCAGATGGAACATAGGATTGCTCGTGAGCTTACCGAAAGAAAGGTGTAGATGCAGATGGATATTGTAAAAACTTTGGACAAAATATTAAATAACATCAACAGATTCTCAGCAGATTCTGTTTCTTTTTGGCACCACCTTTATCTTCTCCTGTAGTTACCTATTCATCCTTCTCTGCTAACCTCCGTCTTGCTGAGCTTGGTCATAGTATGTGTATGGCACTGCAGCACGTGCCTCTGCTAACGTCCAGGGAGACAGTAAGACATTTTCTTTGACTAGCATAAGATGAAGAAAATTCAAAGGCTAGTGCTTTTATAGAAAAATCTGCCTTTTGATTAGGTTAGTAAAGAATGAAATTTGTCTAGGCACTTGGAAGAAATGGAAGGAGAGAGAGAGAGAATATGTAAGCCTGACATTCAAACAAATTCAGGCAACCTAATTCCTTTTAGAAACCCTTTACCCCAACTTGCAATTATGCTGAACTGGACAGCAGGAAAACTCTTTGTGAAATTCTTTTGCCTCTACTGAAGAATTTCAATGTGTGCCGTAATGTTTCATATTTTACTAGCATACTCATTGTTATAGCAGCAAAAATACAGACATTTCAAAGCAATTTTATCCTTTACATTTTATATATATTTATATCTGTATGTGCATGGGTGTGTGTATTCAATGCAGTATCGAAATGCTAAGAGACCTGACAGAGTTGAATGCACTAATATACAGACATGCCCTTTGAAGGTGCCAACGTTAATTCAGCGGTACCATACAACTTTGGCATAATAAAGTCCATTGCATGATAACTTTTCAAAAAGTAGATCTCTATTTTTTATTACTTCAAGGTATTTGGCTTTATCACTTAAAACATGCGGTTTTCTGACTGAATCTGCTAGCCTTTCAACCCTAACCAAACCATTTAGATATTTCATGTGTGGTAGTTTATGAAGTTAAGGAGCTTGAAGCTATTCCTTTCCCAACACCACAGAACATTTCGCTTGCTGGGTTCAGCTTGCCCTATTGCTGCCCTGCTCACCTCCGAAATGAGCGCAGAATCCTCTACCAGGTGTTTGCAGCCCGACACTCCCCTTGACTCTCAGGGTAGAAATAGAGATTTAATGAAAGCGAGCTGCCCAAAAGGGCTTGGAGGGGCTGGTCCTTTGACAGTAATGACAATATTGATCCTTTAGGGTCGAGAACAGCAATGTTTTTTCCTCTGTATAACTTCAACAAATTGTATCCCAGTTTTATTTCTGGAACTGTGGCACTGGTTTTGATTTGAAACCTAATTTAATTAAAAAGCCAAAGGGGTGTTTCTTGGAAAACTGGATTGGACTCACAAACCGTTTTTTAATGAGATGAAAACTAAGAGAAGAAACATTTATGCATGGATTTAGGCCACCTAAAATACATATTAGGGTATTTAATATAGTTTACAAAGTACCGCTCTGCTGGTAATTTTCTAATCTCATCAGGTACTTATGTGTATTTTTAGTTACCAGAATACCTTTTTATTTATTTTGTAATACTGTTTTTACATTAAATATATATGATTTTTAAGTCTCATGGTAAACCAGGACAGAAGCTTAGCAGTTAGAGGAAACAAGATGCATACCACAGAAAATTTTATAAGAGCATGTTCCTGCGAGACAAAGCATGTGAGTAACTTTTGAAGTTAATTGGCTCATTCACATAATTAAAGTGACTTAGGTGTTTAAGCTTTGCAAGATTAGATTTGCCAGTGGTCACAGTCATTATAATAACTATTGAAGGCAGCTCAGTTGAGAAGTGAAACAATAAAAAGTGAAATGACTTGGTAATGGTGTTTATCATGCAGTATATTAAGCCCATGTCCACTGCTGGGTTACTTTAAACAAAGGTGTAATAAAGTGACTTCACAGGATTACTGAAAGGAATATTAAATTGCTCTATTATAGGTTAAAGTCTTCATTTGTGATAAATTGTTTCTTAGAAAAACTGAGAAAGAATGAGCAGATCTGAGGCGTTTTTCTATTAATTTCTATACCTTAGAATAACCTTTGCTTTGTTTGTTATGATTGGTTTGATGAGCCTATATTATTTTTCCTATTATTTTTCAATATTAAACTCTGTCTATAGATGGCACCAACTTCTTGCTGTTTCAAAGAATCCAGGAAAGAGCTTTTAGACATACCCAAAACATTTCTTGGCAGTTTGTATCCCATAATCCAGCAGTAAAAGCATAAAATGACTGGTTTGTAAGTTGCTTTAAAACCATAAAAAAGAACAATTTTCTTTTTATTTTTTTAAGATTATAATGACTGTCAATGAAAAAGGGGATCAGAATGTCAGCTGTAGATTTGTAAAAAAATATTCTGAATGTCTTTCATACATTTAAAGACTTAATCTTTTGAAAATGAGTGAAATCCACTTAAAAAAACAGGAATCAGAATGCTGTAAAATATAGTTTTGTGTTGGGAGTGTGAATGGAATAATAGAAAATGTTGATCCAAATATTTCCTTTTCAAAATTTAGATTGCAACATCATATATCACTTCTGTTTCTATATCTGCATTCACTAGATGAAAAAAGCAGTATGGTTTCTGTATTAGCCCGGAAAATGGTATTCAGGTATTTACTTTGGTACCGTTCTACTGAAGTCAGTGTGTTTATGTATGTAAGACTAAGCATATATGTAAGCATTAAGATATATCCTTTATAAATTGTATGCAATAAATAACAAGTATCAGGCATTTTAAATGCTTTTCACAGTTATGAAGCACTGTAACACTGTAATTCATGTCATTAGCACACTGATTTCTGCTATTAATCCTGATTTAATTTAAGCCTTTTTATGTGAATCAGAGCAGAATGAGGCACAGAGCTCTCCAGTTATCTTTTTATTGCAAACAGGGTCATTGATTCTGAAATAATCTCTCTTGTTTTGGAAGTTATTAATAACGAACAGGAAAGCTATTTATTTCTTGACATTTGATAAAAACCTTGCATATCATTCCTTTTATCTAGCCTGAAAAGATCACAAACTAGTCAATAACATTCAATTTAAGCATGTGCTGCCCATGACAGACTGTTACCTTAAGTAAAAGTTTCTTCTGAAAATACTGTTTAATTCAACATTAATCTCCCACCACTTCTTGTGAGGTAGCTAAACCGATCTTCCCTGAACTCTTGCAAAATAGGCTGTAAAAAACTTGTTTTACTTAATATTCAACGAAAAAGAACTCAGTAGTCACACGTTATTAACCTCTTGTGGTTCTGAATTGCAATAAACAGCTGTGGCTGGGAATATAAGACCCAGGCTTCTTCAGTATAGGCTATAGATTATTTCTGGCAAAGCAAAGCTATTAAGGACTAACACAAAAGAAAATATATTGAAGGTGTGTATCATTCATGTGCTGATGTAGAGACCTCCAAGACACATCATGAATACAAAGAAAGGGCATGCCATACATATTTTTAAAATAATTTAACCAAAATATCTGTTTATGCAACCTGCTCATCCTTATTTTAGGAATACCGCCTCCAAAACAGCCCACATGCAGGACACACCGAAATTTCAAATCCAGATTTATGCACAAAATTTGGAGATCATGTCTAGCTTTTCTGCCTTCAGCTATGGTTTAAGGAAACATACTGTGGTAGAATTTCCACTGAAAGCCTATTGCTTCCCACATAAGATTTTTTAGAACTCTTTCAATATGATATTACATTATTTAATGTTTCATTTTTGGGTTGGAAAGCTTCAATAATGCCATTTGCTTTAATATTCCAGTAGGAAGAACTGAGACAAATGAATAATAGCTAAGCATTAAAATAATTCAAATGATAGTGAGCCAGAGAACAAAGGGGAATAGAACTGATTAACAAAGAAAGTCTTTGGGATCAGGAGGCACTGGGCTACCTCAAGAACTGGTAAAAGCAAAAAACAAACAAAAGCTTATTTAGATTTTTCCAGGAAATGAACATGAGCATCAAGAGATCCTTTATCCACTGAGGTAAAAAGGGAACAAGAAAAGAAGTGGGACAACTCAACAATGAAGATGGAATCAAGACTGAAAAGAACTTAACGCTGTCCACAGAAGTGGAGAAATTCTGCCTCGAATTAAGGGTGATGATAGAAAGAGTGCAAAGGCAGAATGGCTGGTGGAAACAAGAGATGGAAATAAAAACTTTGAGGAGGAACTAAGGTGCAGAGCTTAAGGCACTTAAGCAGGGAAGTGGTGAGCAGACATCTCCATCCTGGAAGACTGAAAGATTTAGCACATGAAACCACAAGTCAGGCTGCAAGGGTTTTAAATAACTGTAGTAATTTATTTAAATTGGTGCCATATGACTGAAGCATAACAAATAGAGCATTTGTGTTAAAAGCAAGGTAAGGAAGCCATCAAGGCACTACAGACCCATTAGTCTAAACTCAGTAAATACAGACTACAGTTTAAATGAAAGAATCTTTAAGGATATGGATATAAATGAAAAAATGGAGATAAAATGCATTATGGATTTACCAGTTTAAGCTGATGAGTAGCCTTGGTAAAAATGATTTTCTGCTTTATAGAAATGCTGATCTGAACCTAAGCTTGAACTTCATACAGTAATAAGATATAAATGATTAAGGACAGCACGAAGATACAGATTAGCTGACAAACAAGAAGGGCGATGAATCGTGGCACTGAGGATCTACTAGGCTCATGATTGAAGTTAATTTCTGGTGCTGATCTTATGCAATATTTTCAAAAGTGAAATTGGTATGAGAAGTAAGTTTAATTAAACTTGTTGATGTTCAGGAGTGCATCTAAGTTACAAACAGGACTGGAGTGTTGATGATGGTAAAGACTGGAGGGATGAAGACCAACATTGTGAGACAAGGTGTTTGTGTCATATAATCTGAGGGCCCCTGAGTCATGAGAAGAACTTTGCTGTATTAGCTGTTGGATGGAGGTAACTTTTTAATGTCCTCTGGACACAAAAAGAGATCTGATGTTACAAAATATCAGGTAAAGCATGTCTAGTATTCTGTGTACAAGGCCTTGGAGATGACATCTGTAATACTCTTATACTGGTTTAAACTTTTTTTAAAAAAAGGTATACTCTTTTTTTTTCGTACTGAGATATATGCACTAAACTGGAACAAATACTGGGAGGGACCACTAGAGAACTATAAGGAATGGAGTGACTATCATTAGTTGCTGTCTAATTAGTTACTAACTGCATTAGTTGACTATCTAACTTAATTTCCTTAGCATAGGACACCAGAAATATAAAGCTGTTCTTGATAACATGTTTAGGAGAAAAAACAAGAGGACAAATGATTTAAAAAAGAGGACATATCAGCACAAAACCTAACAGAATTTAATTTGCCATCATACATTTATTGTGGAAATTATAAGACGGTTTCTAATAATCATTGCAGAGAAATTATAGAACACCGTTTTAATAGATTTTTAACTGTGGACAAAAATCCTAAATCACTTTAGGATGGATCTTTGAAGGTTTATAACAGGTTATACTACAAGTAATTAACCATGGTGGACTGAATTTGATGACCCAGGAAGCTGGTTCTCTCTGTGTATGCTGATACTCTAAGTAATCTATATGTGCTGCTTTTCCTCCAGATCCACCGAATTTAGTCATGTGTATGCATGGGAATACCCCATTTCTGTTCAGCGAAGCACCTAAACCTGATGTTGTTGAATGCATGACTAAGTCTAATTCGTTTCAAATGCTTTTCAGCAGAACCTACAGCGAGACTTCAATGCCAGCTCCTTCTGTGCCTGTATGTGTGCATGCTAAATATACAAAAACATGAATCCTACAAATTCTGAAAAAAATTATAGATGATGCTACTAAAATAAACTGCCAGCCTGTGAAAATGATTGTGGTATTCTTCAGTGGTTACATCATTAAACATATTTTGTCAAAAAAATCCATTTAAACTATTTTCAGAACAATGAGAAATATCACTGAATGCGAGTTGTATCACAAAAATGTTTATTAAAAGTGTAAAGTAAATTTCCAAAACATTTGTGGTGCTGTAAACACAATGTAGCTTGTCTTGCTGAATTTTTGTTTTCAAGAGATAGGAGCACTGTGTTCAAGGCCACTCTCTTTTGTGTTTCTTTGGGTGTAATTAGACAGTTCTCTTTTTTCAGAAGAAAATAATAATTTGCAATAATGTCTGTGAAAGACACAATGCTGCTTATGTGTTCTTAGAACCTGAAGCATGTATTGATAAAATGGAAATGCTCTGGGGAAAATTTATTTCAATTGCAATTCATTTGGTTCCTGCCATAATTGGACAAAGGAGCTGAGTAGCTGCCAGAGAAAATGGGAAGTTGAGCACTCAATCACCACTTCTGCAATTCCAAAATTTTAATTGCATCGTTCACTGTGAGACTTTGGGGGGAAAAGTTCTGAAGATGGAACGTGTCATGAGTATTGTATTGCTGACAGAGTCTTTTTTCTTATTCCAGACGTCTCAATCACTGCCAAATAGCGCAACCCAGCTCTGAGGAACGTACCTTTGGTACAGACAGCTCCTGCATCAGTCACTGGGGAAATGCAGGCGAATTATGCAGATGAAGAATGCGATCATGTGGATCTTCAGGAAAAAAAGTAGAACAATAACATTCCTCAGTTATGTTTGAGTATTTGAATGAAGCTGAACCTTTCCTGTGCACAAATTGCAATAGTGGTGTCCTACCGTCTCATTTGTAAGTACTTGCTTGAGATGTTGGGAGCCAGATTGACAGGGCAGCTAGTTAGTTTTGTAGACACCTACTGTCATGAACAAAATTTGTGCCTAACCCTGCAGGTGCCTAAAACTTCCTCTGCATCAGCTTTCCTCTGGGAAACCCGTTGGTGCATTGTTATAGCCATGGAAGTCTTCACAGCATTGAGGTACCTGGCAGGTGGCTAAGACCTAAACCCTGCCAAGGGTCACAAAATATTCACCTTCTTTACCTGGAAGTCCAGGTAAGCCAGCAGATGTGCTTAGGCATGAAATAATTAACAGTGCATTGGCCTAGAAGAGGTGGCTTCCTGCCTCTGTGGCAATTAATGTTCTACTCACTAAATCAGTATTTTCCAAACTGGTGGGGAATATCAGGAGCGTAAAGGCAGGAAGGGGAAAGGTGCAAATGCGGAAAATATATTATTTCCATTTGTGATGACGGAGAGCTAGCTGGCTTGCAATGGGCAAGTGTAGAAGGTGTAGGGTTCACCTGTGAGAGGCCAGCATTTCAAAGGAGGAAGGTACTCCACAGAAGCCACGGCTGCATCTGCGCCGTTCTGGCGAGCCCTTGGCCTGTGTTCTGGGTGAAGTGGGAGACCTCCGAAAAGCATGAGTGAGAAATCCCCCATGCTGGGATGCTGCTTGGCCCGGTTTGCAGCATTCTGCTCCTGCACTCCTGGTGAGTAATCCCGGTGCTGAACTATTGACTATCAGCTCCTCTTGTGTTTGGGACAACTTGGCGGGTTCCTGGCATTTGAAAGAAGGAGTTTAGTGTTGTGAATCTCTCAGAACATTAGGATGCTAACAAGAAAAGCACCTTAAATTACCCTCTCCTTCGGCAGTATCTACCACACTGACGATCTCAATCCCTGTTCAAGGAATTTTGAGCCCGCAGTTGTTGAGCACTTAGCTGTCCCTATGCTGAGGTGGCTAATTTGAACAGTCTGCATTTCACATAGAAGATCATCTAAAATTTAGGCCTCTGAAATCCCCAAGATTCTCCTATGGATTTATTCTTTCGCGATATTTTAGGAATGGCACTCAGCACACTGAGAATGCTAACAGATGCAAATTTGAGTGCCACTGAGTACATTTTTTAGGCCAAACAAATGTTCTTCAGAATAACTTTCAGCCAAAGTCGGAGAAGTTCCACAGCAAACCGAGGCGAAATTTAGTAAGCTGCAGCATGACAGTCCTAGAATTTTGCTAGCACATGACAGACGTGTTAAACCTTCCACAGTCTAGTCTGTGTTTGAAATAACTTAGCAAAGAGCCATTCTATTACTGCTATGCGAAAAACCACATTTAGATTCCAAGGTGATTAATACCTGTGATAATCATTACATCAAACAGACATTCAGAGGAACTTGCATCAGCTATCAGTACTCAGTGCTGAAATAGTGAGGTAGAAAACTACTTTTACTTCGGGGTTCATTACAAATAAGCAATGGAATTGGGCACATTGTGTTACAAGAGAAATTATCAGTAGGAATGTGTATTTTTCAATTAAACAATTCTTACCTCAAAATTTACCATTATAGTTACATTAAAACTTTATTACCCCTGCTGCCTTCCCATTATTGTCTTAAAACACTGGTTTTCAAATAAATACAATGACAGACCTGCTTGAGAATGTTCCTTAGGTTTATAAAAGAAGGAGCATGGGAAAAAAATTTGTTTAAAGCGAGTAGCAAAGCAATAAACTGGTCTGTGAAGGAACAGCTTCTAAATTTCTCATGAAATGCTTCCTCTGTTTTTCTGATAGCTTAGATTTGAAGGCATTTGGCAATAGACTCAACAGCTTAGAGCTGTGTTCTATTCTGGACAAAATATGTAGCTTTTATTTCCATTTTTCCGCCCTGAAAGATGATGTACAGTTGGTGTGGAAACTCCCAGGAAATTTGTTTGTGTAAATTGCTTATTCTGAAGTTCAGTTGTGTAAAGTTCTTATTCTCTGGTCAGCCTTTGTTTGGCTTCTCTTATTTTTTAATGGGAAATCTTGGAATTAAGACCTTAGCTGAAATATTTGGGTGTCAGTCCTACTTCTTACTTTTAGTTGTCATTTGGCTATGACATTATGAGTGTCTATGACAGGTGACAAAGAAGTGGTGCCTGAGGCAAACTGGTAGAGCACAGTGATTTACTTTTTTAATTGCTGGCATAGAACCATTTTTAGCTTTTGTGTGTATTATAAATAGAAGGCCACACATTCTGCATGCTTCATACATGTAATTTGATGCACATGGGACTCTCACTAAAACCTGATGAGCTGAAGGACGTGTGTTTTATCTCAGGGCAATAAATGAATTATGTGGACTCATTTGAGCCTGCTAAATACTCCTTTTGTAGGTGAAAGAGAAAATAACATGAAGTATCACATGGACTGATGTTTTTTTTCACTGCAGCTTTGTTGTGTGCAGCAAAACTAACTGATTACCATTTGAGTACTGATAAGTAACAAAGGACAAAGTTTTGATGTAATTAGAGTTTAAATGGACTGTAATAAATTATTTCCTTGTTAGTCTGATTTAATCTATATCACATTTTTCTGTAATTGGCTTGCTTCTAATGGTTCGTTGCCATGCTTTGGAATGCCATGTAAAGTATATTCAGCCCTGTAGTCAACAGAAGGGAATATAATTTAAAAATATACTTCATATTTAAAATGTATGGCTTGCCTATTGTTCCTCAGAAAGCTGGAAAAGCTTTATTTTTTCTGCATATGTTTTGTATATAAATATAGAAGAGGGAGTAACACAAATAGCATATGAAACACACAGCTTATGAAACTTGCTAAAATGATCAATGTTTTTTATCCCACAGGATTGTTTTTTTTCCTGTTCTTTTGGCTTAACATTGCAAAAGCAATTTTGTCGGCATGAATTCTTATCTGTCATAAAGTCACTTATATTGTTAGTCTGTGTTTTACTTAAGCAATGTGACTGTGGTCTGCATTACAAGTGTTTTCCCTCAAGCTCCTTTCAAACAGATTTTGATACTGCGAATGGCTGATGCATAGTTCTTCCAGTTTTACAGGTCTGCTCTTATTGGTAACATTGTGTGTTGTTACAAAGCTCTAGCGAGTAAAGAAAAGGTAACCCATAAAGTAAAAATTACCAAGACCTCGGTGAGGTCAAGCATATGGTTTTTTTGGTACTTATTCATTCTAGCAGTCTTTGTTGTGGGGAGGCAATTGCCTAAATAACTTATAGAATTAACCATAAACTTGGATGCTCAGCTTGATGTCTGGGTCTCAGCTGTTTGCTTTCCTGATGTGGTTCTATCAGAATATTGAAAGATTTAAATACACAAAAAAAGGGAGGAAGGGACTATTGCTGTAGCATTTAGAGTCTGTCAAAAAGGAGGAGAATGAAGAAGTCAGGCTCCTTCTAGGTCCTTTTTTATGGCATATTTGTTTGAGGATTGCCTCCTCCTACCTGCCTTTTGTGATGGTTGCTCCTCCACATGCCCTAATTTACTGAAGGCAGCCGGTTGGATGTAGGCTGTTGGCTCTGTAGTCTATCTGCATGGTGCAAGGGTAGAGAGACTTAAAAATACCTGTAGCTGCCGAGTCATCTAGTGGGGAGATAAAGGTAAGATTGAGAAAGACAGAGTTGCCTAATGCCTTGCCTAGGCAGTCTTTGCCCAGGCAAATTCGGTGATGCTGGAAGCTGTGTCCTCCTGGGAGAGTGGCAGTGCAATGGCAGCCACCCCTGTCCTGGCACTGCCTCCACTGGGCAGGTAAGACTTCTTGGCTCCCAAAAGCCTTGCTTATAGCACCAGTGATACACAAGTGAATTATTCCAGCCATAATGTAGACGTAGCTATTGGTACCCTGTTGCTCTTCAGCTGACCAGCAATTCTTGGGGATTTGTCTCATGGCAGAACAATGGAAGTTATTCTGGGTTTGCTGTACACCCCAAGAAATAGGTTGTGGCTATTAACCAGTGAGAATAGCTTACTGTGTACAGAACAGTTCCCTGACTGTTCTCAGCAGTAACAGAAGATCTTTGTTGTGAAATCACAAGAAACCTCTTTCTGGCACCCAAGAATCTTGCTCTGCAACTGCTTTATATGCCAAATATGTCTCCCATATGAACATATTATAAATCATCTGTGTTTTATTAGAAAAGCACTACCAAGCTCTGACAAAGGGTACTCTCAGTAGGTTCAGTTGTTTGTTCCCGTCTTAAAAGAGGAATGTTGAAAACCATTGTGTGAGCAGGAATTCCTGGCAAAACAAGCCCCCAGAATGCCAGAGATGTATCTGTTTCTCTCGGCTAATAAGCATTGCAGGCTCTTATAAAACTAGTCCAGGCAACTGCCCCAAACTTTGCACTAAATGTCAAAAAAGAAGAATAGATGTGCTTCATGCAGAAGTGGTAGTACAGCACTTTCTCTTCAAGGTGCACATACCTGTAGGGAGATGGGCTGTGCCCAGTACTCATGGGAGCCGGGAGAAAGGCTGCTCTTGGATTCAGTGGTTTTGGAGTGACTCTCCTAACCCCTCAACAGTTCTTTACTGTAATGAAAATACTGGACTCCCAAAATACTGGCCTTACTTTGGAGAAAGTCTCCAAAGTAGCACCTAATCCTGAGATGTTTGGAAGTGTCTAATGGAGATAGGTACTTAGCACCTAGGGAGTGCAGAAGGGGCTGGTCTTTGCCCTGAGTTAGTCTGTAATAATTTATATTGGTGTTCGTGAGCTCAGTGTCTGCATTTTTTAATTTTTTTTTTAACCTTTTTACCCCTTTCCTCAACCTGAATTGTTTGTTCAGAAACTAGATCTATTAAAACTACTGGCAGATGCACACAGCTGTCAGAGAGATTGAAGTCAATGGAAGAGGTAGAAGCAATCTGCTCAATGTCACTGTAGCCTTTAATCACAGTTAAGAAAAAAATTGGTTATATTTTACCAGGGTAGATCTAGGCTGATTTCACTGCGTCCAGATAGATTGAATTGAATCCTTGAACTCAGTGGTGGTGCTGTGAATTTATGAGGGAGATGTCAAGAGAGAAGCCTGTACCATAGGATTTGAGAGAGCCTTTGGTTTTAAAAGAACCAAAGATACTGAGGAGATGTTGAGATTAGAAAGTGCAATTTTTTTTTTCTTTTTTCAGGTAAGAGTGCACAGCGAATTCCAGTGGAATTTTTCATAGTATGAATTACTTTTGAGGTCCAGATATTGTATAAATCCCAACACACTCTCCCAAAAATCACTTGTGAGAAATAGGAGTCCTTGTCTTTCAGTGAGGGATGTGACTGTCTGACTTTACTGCACTTAGTAACTAAGATGAAGGAGCAATTCCACTGCAAAACATAGGAAAAGCAAGAGGCTTTTGGTTTATGATGTACAGTAGGTGCAGCCATTTCTTGCTAGAGTACAGAACTAGCTTTGCAAGACCATCTTATTGAGTTGCTATAATGGCTTTTTTCTTTTTTAACTGGAATTGTCCAGAAAACAGTTACTATTTCAACAGAAAACCAGAGATTTTGAAGACTTGTTTTCATTTTGCATAAAAACTATGTTAAAATCATTTCGGGAGAAATTTCTGTGAGGAAAGCCAGAAGGTACTTCCTACTTTAAAGCATGAGATGCTCAGGCGGGAAACTTGGCTTCAAAGTCTTGTTCTGAACCAAGCAAAGCAGGGCTTTTGGATACAGTTTCCTACCTACTTCCATGTGATGTAAAAATTTGGCAACAGACTTTCTGATTTTTGATAAGAACCTTCATTCTGGATCTGATCAATATCACTTTTGCAAATGTTTTCCTGTACTTGATATATTATGGCCAAGAGAAAAAAGTTTATTTTAAGAAATGACATTTTCCAATGGAAAATTGTTTTCAAAATATCTCAAGAAAAGTTTACAAGCTATAATCGACAAATGCAGGTATCTAGCAGTTGGAGGCAAATCTTTAGGTTAAAAAATAGTGAATATTTTTTTTATTGCCAGAAGTTCTGTGTATAAATCATGAGTAGAAAGCCATAGACGCAACTACTTCATAAACATGTGAAAGTTAGAAATCTAAAATTGCCTTGGGAAAGCAGCAGAGCAATATTTGGAAAAAAAAGAAAGAAAACAAACACTTACCTTTGCTGTGCGAAGTATGAATAAAACCCTTTTATATCTGCTGGACTAAATCGCTGCCCATGGCCTTATGCTCCATCCAGTAGAGTTTACATCAGAACCCCAAGAAATACAGAGATGACAAATTCCATTTTTCCAGAGGAAAAGGATGTTTTTGTGGAGTGTTTAAATTTTCACAGCCTGTCACTCAAACGATGCTATTGGCAAGGTTGGCCTGGTTTTCCAGCGCTAACAGAAGAGTGCCAGGTGGCAGCTAAGGATGGAAAAGACAAGAAGAAACTTAAAAAGACCACTAGAGAAGGTAACTAGAGAAGCCTGTGACTGAAAGTCTTCCATTGTGCACATTATTTTCCATAGCACTTAAAACTCTGATAGTTCTTAGAGGATGGAGGAAAAGATCTTTCTAAAAAATGTAACTTAATAGAGGAAAACGTACACGCAACACATCCTCCGATTTGCACCTAGTTTGCAGCTTGGCACGGAATTTCTGCAGGAGAAGTGTGTACTTTACTGTCACATGTTTAAACTTTATTTCTAAAAATGTTTTTACACATGATTTAAGCTCTCTCTGAAACTGGCAATCGTACTATTTTGAAATTATGAGATATTCACAGTGGGTTTTTTGCAATTTCCTTAGTCTGTTTCTTGGTTTTTGGTATAGTAAATCTAGTAATATGTCCTGCAGAAGAATAAAAAAGAAGGTGTCAAGGTACTGCTACAAAGGGGAAAG